>NC_068395.1:10924620-11224620 GCF_023724105.1 Carassius gibelio | reverse complement strand
TGGCAAGAACTAAAAAGAAAAAATGCAATTTATAAAATTTGTGACGATGTGACACTGTCTCAATATTGCAAGTGACAATTCCTGTGTCAACTGTCCAGCATGCAGCTCACTTATAGAGCAGACGCGATGTGATTTGAAGCCTAGAAAATACACTACAAAGAGTAACAAGTATTTATTTCATTAATTTAATAATGACTGTAAAAATACACAAGTAGCCTATTATTTTTATAGCCTATACACTCCCAATATGTACAAAACATTTTTATTTGTAGAAATAGGGTGCATTTTCTGCATTCAGTTTCTGTGAATATCTTCCTGAAACAAGTCACTAAAATAAATGAAAATGACCTGAAAAATACATTGTATTTGTAAGTGTCTTTTATTAAATGAAAAAAAAAAAATATCTGATAAAATAATCCATATGAAACCAATGCTGTCATAGATCGTGCCCAGAGATGTATAAAGTACTAGAGACCCAGACTTGAGTAAAAGTACAAGTGCTCTATCAAAAAAGTGACTTGAGTAGAAGTTGAAGTGCTCTTTAAGCACCACACTTAAGTAGAAGTACTAAAGTATTCAACATTATTTGTACTTAAGTATTGCAAGTAGTCTATTTTAAAATTTACTACTCAAGTACTGAAAGTAAAAGTATTGTGTTATGTAGTTATGAAAGAAAGTAGTCAAAAGTTTGAACATATTGTTTTTACTATTTCAAATGATAAACCTAAAGAACAATCACAATTCCGTTGACTAACTTTTTGTAAACAAAAAACGGTTACAGGGTTAGTTCGCCCAATTTGCAAAATTATGTCTTTAATAACTTACCCTCATGTTGTTTCAAACCCGTAAGACCTCCGTTTATTTTTGGAACACGGTTTAAGATATTTTAGATTTAGTCCGGGAGCTCTCAGTCCCTCCACTGAAGCTGTGTGTACGGTATACTGTCCATGTCCAGAAAGGTAAGAAAAACATCATCAAAGTAGTGTGACATCAGAGGGGCAGTTAGAATTTTTTGAAGCATTGAAAATACATTTTGGTCCAAAAATAGCAAAAACTACGACTTTATTCAGCCTTGTTTTCTCTTCTGTTTCTGTTGACAGTTAAAAACAAAGTAGTTTGTGATATCTGGTTCGCAAACGAATCATTCGATGTAACCGGATCTTTTTGAAACAGTTCACCAAATCGAACTGAATCGTTTTAAGCGGCTCGCGTCTCCAATACGCATTAATCCACAAATGACTTAAGCTGTTAACTTGTTTAATGTGTCTGACACTCCTTCTGAGTTAAAACAAACCAATATCCCGGAGTAATTCATTTACTTAAACAGTACACTTGACTGAACTGATGTGAAGAGAGAACTGCAGATGAACACCGAGCCGAGCCAGATAAAGAACAACAGACTGACTCGTTCATGAGTCAAGAACCGTTTCTGTCAGACGCGTCCGATTCGTGAACCGAGGAGCTGATGATATTGCGCATGTGTGATTCAGCTTGAAGCAAACTGACACTCACAGAGCGTCTGAACCAAACTGGTTCTTTTGGTGATTGATTCTGAACTGATTCTGTGCTAATGTTATGAGCCCAGGTAAACCGAAGACTTGCAGTCAACGCCAATGATGACAACTGTTTTCTTCAACTGGTTTATTAAATCGAACTGTCAGAAAGAACTACTGGTGATCCGAAAACCGATGCAACCGGTTCTTGACTCGTGAACGAGTCATTATCTGGCTCGGCTCAGAGTTCATCTCTCTCTTCACAGCAGTTCAATCAGCACGCGCAGTCTCGCTTGATTCGCTCAATGATGTGCCAGCTTCATCAAACCTGCCATCTACAGTTCTGGCAGTGGTAATGTGGGTTTGTAATGGAATGATTCATGACATTTTTATAATTGTAACGAGTAACGATGCAGCACATAAAAAAATATCGGAGTAAAAGTATTAAACTCAGCGAAAATATGTACTGAAGTAAAAGTGGAAGTAGGAGAAAAAAAATAATACTCTAGTAAAGTACAGATACCGCTTTTCAGTACTTAAGTACAGTAGTGAAGTAGTTCTACTTCGTAACCATACATCTCTGATCGTGCCTCTGTGGCTCTCTCCGATCACCAAAGGACACCGTCACCTGAGTATTGATACACTTTACCCCTCTATATAAACTGCTTCCAGACTCTTGCACATTGCAAAGACTTGTCTCAGCTAACATTTCCAAGCATTTATCTATCTTTTTGAATTCCTGGTGTCTGACCTTAGCCTGTTATTGACTCCTGATTCTTCGTCTGCCGCCTGCCCCGACCTCTGCCAGTATTGTTTCTGATTCTGGATATCCTGTTACATACTCGACGCTGTTGTTTGATTTCTGCCTGTCTGACCTTCCGCTAAAAAAAACTGCAAATTGTAGTTAGGGAGTAGAGTAATTGTCATTCATTCCTTGTATGGTGTAAAACACAATTGCCCTTTATATTTTGATGCAGAACAGCAACCGAGTAAATGTTGTCATCTTTGTTGTTGTCACGGTTTTACGCTGCCTGAAGGAATACGGAGCCGAGGATAGATGAAATAAGGCTTTTAATATATACCATTCATGGAGCACAGTGATAGACACATGTAAGTGAGTGAGTTAGTCACAAGTGAGGATACCCGACCAAACAGAACTGAAAGGACAAGGCTTATGTACAAAGGATAATTGGGGAAACACAGGTGGATGGCATGACTAAATTAACAGGGACATGGAACACATGAGGAATAGAATAGACACACCTGGGAACTAATCAAACCAAACACGGAAAGACACAAACTGGGTCACGGGCAAAAACACACTAAATGAGTCCAGGTGTGACAGTACTCCCCCCTCCCGGTAGGTGCGTCCTCGCACCGTAGAAACAACAGAGGGAGGCGTGGGTGGGAACTTGGGAGGAGGTTCCGGTGGAGGACGGACTCCCAGGAGGGGGCCAGCAGACAGGGACCACAGAAGGAGGAGCCAGGGAGGAGACGACGGAGGGAGGAGCCAGGGAGGAGACAGGAGCAGGAGGAGCCAGATGGTCCACCAGAGACCAGTCAGGACGGAGATCCAAGGTGGAGTCGACGGCGGGAGGAGCCATGGTGAAGGAGGGGTCGCCGACACCAGGGAGCCGACAGGCGGGGACTGCACCGGTGGGTGAGGAGCCCAAGATGGAGCAGCACAGCCGCAGAGCCAGGGTGACGTCGAGGATCCGGAGGGCCTAGGTGGAGCTGAAGGCTCAGGCGACCAAGGTGGAGGCGGGGTCCTGGCAGACCGCTGTGGAGCCGGAGTGACCGAGGATGGAGGTGGAACCGGAGGGAAGGAGGAGCCTGACAGAGCCGGAGGGATGGAGTGACGAGGTGGAACCAGAGGAGTGGAGTCCCGAGGCGGCGGATGGTCGACGACTGACCAAGGTGGAGCCGGAGGGACGAGGGAGCCCGGTGGAGCAGGTGGGATGACAGGCCACGGTGGAGACGAGGGAGCTAAGAGCCAAGGCGGAGCCGCTGGGTCGAAGGACCGAGGAGGAGTCCAGGGCTCGGAGGCTGGAGGCGGAGACAGGGCCTTAACGCGCCAAGGCAGAGCTGGAGACTGGCAGTCCAGCGGCGAACCATCGCGCCCCGATGGCGCGGACTGAGGGTGAGCTGCAGGACTGACTGGCACCAGCAGGGATGACGAGGAACTGGCTGGTCTAGGAGGAGGAGAGAGGAGAAGGATGGGAGGAAGGACAGGAGGATCAGGGCTGGACGGAACCAGTGGAAGTGGAGCAGAGGGACCAGCAGGTTTGGGAGGAGGTGGGAGAGGGAGGCTGGGAGGGAATACAGGAGACACAGAAGATTCAGGGCTGGGTGGAACCAGCGGAGACACAGATGATTCAGGGCTGGGCGGAACCAGTGGAGAAACAGAAAAATCATGGCTGGGCGGAACCAGCGGAGACACCGAAGATTCATGGCTGGGCGGAACCAGCGGAGACACAGAAGATTCATGGCTGGGCGGAACCAGCGGAGACACAGAAGATTCAGAGCTGGGCGGAACCAGCGGAGAAACAGGAAATTCAGAGCTGGGCGGAACCAGCGGAGAAACAGGAAACTCAGGGCTGGGTGGAACCAGCGGAGACACAGAAAACTCGGGGCTGGGCGGAACCAGCGGAGATGGAGCAGAGGAAATGACTGGAGGAGGTAGGAGTGGGAGACTGAGAGGGTATACAGGGGAATCAGGGCTGGACGGAACCAGCGGGGAAACAGGAAAATTAGGGATTACCTCCATAGACCAGTCCATCAGATCCAGAACTTGCTCCATATGACTTTCAGAGACTGTATACGGCTCACCCTCAGTCGCAGGAGTGTGGGCAGGGCTTTCCTCCACGCCCTCGATCTCCACGAGGACTCCCACGATGCACGGTGTTGCCGGCTCACACACCTGGTCAGTCGCGCTCTCGAGATCCTGTTCCCTGTCAGTGGATGGCTCGGGCTCTGCGGCTGCGGTGGGCTCTGGCTCCGTGTAGCGAGTAGGTGGCTGGCTGGTCTCTGGGTAGGGAGTGGGACTGGCAAGATCCTCTATGGGGCTGACGGTGAAAGATGAGCCATTTCTCGCCAGAGTCCACTCCACGTATGCGGCGAAATCCTCCCGAGGACCATCTTCGGGCGACAACGCTCTGCACTTGGAGTTCAGGCTGGTGTTGTAGAAGGTGCAGAGCGCGTCGTCCGGGTAGCTGGTGGCATTAGCTAATAGAAGAAACCGTCTGGTATGGTCCTTGAGAGAACGTCCTTCCTGCTCCAGCATGAGGAGAAGGAATTCGGGGCTATAGAGGGGATCCATCGACATTACGAAACAAAAGGACTGTGAAACAACAAAAACAAAACGGAGGGGAAAACACGCAGTTTTAAACTTTCTTTTTTAGGTCGGGTATTCTGTCACGGTTTTACGCTGCCTGAAGGAATACGGAGCCGAGGATAGATGAAATAAGGCTTTTAATATATACCATTCATGGAGCACAGCGATAGAAACACGTAAGTGAGTGAGTTAGTCACAAGTGAGGATACCCGACCAAACAGAACTGAAAGGACAAGGCTTATGTACAAAGGATAATTGGGGAAACACAGGTGGATGGCATGACTAAATTAACAGGGACATGGAACACATGAGGAATAGAATAGACACACCTGGGAATTAATCAAACCAAACACGGAAAGACACAAACTGGGTCACGGGCAAAAACACACTAAATGAGTCCAGGTGTGACAGTTGTATAAAGGCTGTACAAATGCAACTTCTCTTCAGCAACACTTGTAAAAGTGATTAGCACATACTGCAGGCACATACTGTTATAAACATAAATCTTTTGGTACATTATGTGTCATATTCATTGTTAGTCATTGTTTTTAAAAACCTCCTTTTTCATAGGCCACACTACAACAAATTTTTTTTACTTTCAAGTTATTAGCAAATTGGTTGGTTTATATGAAATAGTATGCATAACAAAAAGAGAGCTTTTCTGAAGGGTACAAATAGTTCATTAATTTTATTTAACAACTTGCAACATCCTAAAAACAATATGACCTGCATAGAACATACATTATATTAACATTAAACATTGACCTGCATAGAAAAGTTATTATATTATATAAAGAAAAAAACATATGCATAAAAACATCATGAAATAATGTCAGATTTTTGAACTGTTAGTAATGATCGACCATAAATAGCTTTGTACCTTAAAAATGCCTCCATACATTTGATTGCTATATCATCTACTTCTGGATCAAACTTGTTTGCCAAAAGATGGTGTTGCTGCACAATCCATTTCAAGTCTCCAGCTCCATAGACACAAACTGCCCGTCTATGTATCCCAGTGCATGGTGGGTAGGGAGCTCCACTGTTTAGATCTCCTTCATGGTAACTCCACTTCACCAGACGAGCAATCGCGTTCATGTCCGATTGTTGGTACTTGATGTTTGGAGGATTGGATCCTGGTACTGAAGGAATCCGCTGTAACGTTGCCCACATGTGCTCATCTGGACTATATGTGTCTTTCTCCCATTCCATGAAGTTTTTAATCTTTTTGCTTATGAAGATGTGCTCCACAAACTCTCTTGAAACCACAAAGTAAGCATTTCCTGAGAACATGGGGCTCTTTATTGGTGGAGGTGACTTTTTGACATCTGTCCTAGTCACAACGTTCGTAACATTGTGATGATACTGCCAGCGCCAATGTTTGCCCTTTACATCCTCGGACTCCAAACTATTCTTTCCATTCAGGTGTTTTAGAGACTGGACCATTTCTGCATTGGTTTTAATGGGGAAATCCGTACCACAGGTGTTGAGCAGATACTTCCACTGGACAGGTGACTTGAGCAGATCTTGCATGCAGTTGATGTCCGCTTGAACTCGAGACCAGGAGGCGTAAATCACACTCTCCAGTTTGCTGGCCACAAATACATTGTTCAGGCAGGATGCAATGGCTCTTACTGCTTGTTTAAAGATCTCAGGAGACTTCTGGTCCACGTGAACACAGTACACATTGTGAGGAGTGTAAATGGCTCTCAGGAGCCTTTCAAACATCTCAATCTTCTCATGGATCACCATGGAGTAAGCAATGGGGAAATCTTTCTCCTCTTTACTGAGAGAAACAGTCAGAAATGCTCTGTCTCTGATGTAGGATGGACAATCCTTGGTTGCATCGAGATAGAATGACTCTGAGAGCTGGGATTTTCTTTTTTTAGAGGCCAGGAGTTTCCTGAAAGCCTCCTTGTCCACTCCATCCATGTCTCCTTGGAAAAAAGCAGAACAAGCTTGTAGTTCTCCAACATCTTGCTTTGGTAAGTTATTGAAGACTGGCTCTTCCTTATGAGAGCAATTTGTCCTTTGTCCTTGATAGTTCAGCATGATTACAGACATGGTTATACTCACAGAAAGGATGGAGATTATTTTCATAAACCTCTGATTGTTAAGTCCCATGTTTAGTTCTTTAAGATTATTGCCTGCCAAAAACAAGTACCTAGAGAGGAAACCTGTGTTAGTAAGGTATGAAACAGCCTCTCTTCGTAAAATACCAGAAGAATGTGGCACAAACTGAAAGAGAGTGAGTCATGTATAGAGGGGAAGGGCTGAGCTCTGCCAAAATGCATAATAATTATTACACAGTAGAGGTGTGACTTCTTTCTTTCTAGAGGGTTTGATTGTCTCTGTATCTTTGTATACCAAAGAAGTTTAAAAACATTTTTTTTTAAATCCTGTTAAAACAGGAATTGAATTTTCATGGATTTAAAAACTAAGGATGGCCTCTTTGAGCAATTGTCTCATCTTTTGGTTAACATTTCTGTGGCTTTTTGCACAAGAGTTTAATTTAAAGGGATAAATAAAATACTTATGGACTAAACTATCCCTTTAAAGTATGTGTTGACTTTGTATTGAAGGTTAGAACCTCTTGCCACTCTTTTATGTCACACAATTTAATGAAGTGATGCATAATAAACTTGCTGTCTAACTTGAGTTTGCAATTGTGTTGTTCTGTGTCATACTTTTGTTCTACATACTGCCCAGCTTAAGCTTTCAGTGATTTACAGCCTTGCTTTAACCTGTTAAATGTCACCCCGTCCCGTATACGGGACGCCTACATTGACTATACTATATTACAATCAAATCTAATCTAATCTTGACAAACTATATATCGTTGGAAAGGTCTAAGACTCCCAAATATATATTTTACCAATATTTTTTGTTAAAAATTATGTAGGAAAAGTAATAGATGAATTTATGACAAGAGTGCACCCTCAGAAATCTACATTACAAAAGGAGCTTTTACCTTTGTTTAAAAAAAAGACTTCCTCGTTGCCTTTTTCCCTATCACTTTTTAGAAATCATCAGAAGCTATATATCACTTGAAAACATAAAATCTCAAAATTCATCCTTCAAAACCCATTTTAAAATCAGACATTGCATTACCATGTAAATGCTACATCAAAATCATGTTACAAAATGTTTTCAGTCATGAATTATAAAAATTTAGGTTTGTATCATGCACATTCATGTCTATCTTCAAAAACGTGAGTGACAGTTAACAGGTTAAACCGCAAAACTAGAAATGAATACATCAGACAGGTTAAAAAGGAACAATGTGGAGCTCACAAAACAAGATGAGTGAGAAAGATTGTGTGTACATTTGTAAACCAACAAGAGTCTCCTATGTCCTTCAAACAAATGAATTTCATTCTGTCAGATTTTGAATATTTTTGTTCTGTTTGTGTCACTCACTGCTGACTCAGAGAAATTTCCGCTTGAAAGAAGAACAAGGAGTGGGAGTGTATTTTACACTTTAAACTGGGAAACATAATGGATGGACAGTAACTGTCTTTCTTCAGTAAGGCTTCGTAAACATTTTTTCAAATTTTCCCTTTATAACTAATAAAATAGTGTTTATATTCACAGCACTGCTTTGTTTACATGGGTAACCATGGTAATCGTTGTATTACTGTTGTTCAGAAGCAAATGAGCAAAACAGATTAGTGTGTCCAGACATAACTAAACTATTGGGTACCTACGAATGTGATGAGGCTTCCATAATGGATGCAGACGAAATGGAGGTGCATCATCTCCCATCTCCTAATAAGTGGGATGTTGCAGTGCAGAACTAATTTTTTTTATTACATCAAAACTTTTCTGAAGACAGTCAGTTGTATTC
This sequence comes from Carassius gibelio, assembly GCF_023724105.1. NCBI lineage: Eukaryota > Metazoa > Chordata > Actinopteri > Cypriniformes > Cyprinidae > Carassius > Carassius gibelio. Next base: position 11,215,946 of record NC_068395.1, on the reverse strand, counting down.
AAAGATACATTCATATAAAAAACCTGTGCCACGTTTTGCATTTGAATCGTTAAGTGTTCATGTTTATTCAACAAAGTTAAAGCCACAAATAAATCAATGTATGGGAAAAACTGGGATGTCAGTGAATTTTTCGCACACCGGTATTTAATTTAGCAACAAAACCAGTATTTCCAGCAACACCAGGACTAGGGATTTAAATGCTTTCTTTTTAGAATTCAGAATCCTGGTGTCACGCAAGAAAAAAACAATTGTCTGTTGTGCTTACATCTGTACACCTTTCACTAAAACTGAAATGAATGCTTTACAGAAGTATTCTTTATTATTCTTAACAAAAATGACAACAATAAAACCGTACAATGACAAACTAGCAAAAAACTAAAATATTTATACATATTTTGTTTACAATGTTTATCAAACTCTATAGAACCAAATACATAAAAAAACAAAATGTCTTCCAATGTCTTGTGTAATGTCAGGTATATAGCAAAGTTTGTCAGGCTTCTCCAAATGAAAACAAAATAAATTTAAAACTACATTGGCTATCGATGACTCATGGATCCTCTGCTCTCTCAGCTGTATCGGTAACACAGAGTTGGCCTACGGCAGCAAGCCTAGTTCAGATGTAGACAGGTGTTGAGATTTTATATATATATCGGATTTAAGACCACATTTGGAAGTGGCTCAGAACAGAAATGGAACATTTTTGTTTACATGTGTGTTACAATATCCGATCTGTCACATGTGAGTAAATTTGTTTAATCTATTTAATTTTGACAGTGTAAGCATAGCCATAGTACGGAAAAAAGTAGGCTAAATCGTGTGCATGATTTACTATTTTGTTACCTCAATTCATAAATTACAATTCAGTAAATTAGTGCACAAAATATAATTGTGTGTTTTGTGACTGTAACATTGTTCAGTCTCAAGGGAAGAATGAGCAAGCAAACATTGAACCAATTTTAAGTACAAAATAAACAAACAAACAAAAAAAAGTGAATGGCAGCCCCTCATGGATAAATACAGAATAAACATAAACAAACAGTGACTTACAGAGAGTTATATATTTAATTTGAGCCATTTCACATTTGTTTGTTAAAAAAAACAGACAGTGACTACATAGTTTTCAATCAATTTATGAACTTATTTAGTTTAAGACACAGAGAATATAAAGCAATGGCTTCGTCTCATACTGATAGATATAATTAAACAGTTATTATTATTATTATTATTATTTTTGTTATTTTCCCAAGTTGTGAGTTATTTTTTCCCAATCCATATATTCCTCAAAAAAAAAAAAAAACTAAATGAATTTTTTGGTTCTGTTTTCTCATTTTGTGACTTTCAGCTAAACATTTGTACTGGGTTGGAATGACATGATGATAATAACTTAATGATGATTAAAACTGTAGGTAGCCTAAATATGTAAATTTAACGATTAGTCTGTACATACTGTTCTAGCACAAATTAAGATGACAAAGTAATGCAGGAAATATGTATCTCTGCAAAAGAACCCGTAAAAGTCCGTGACATGTATTCCTGTCTCACTCGCATGACAGGTGAGACAGGTCTGGGCCCTGGCCCTTGAACAATGTTTACAGGGCTTGTCATAGGGTTCACAAATACACCAACACCACTGAAAGAGACATGTTGGATTATATGTATTAATCCTTTTTGACGGTTCCAGTGCATTGATGCTATATTTGTTCAATTGACAGGCTTTGGTACACATGTAGGGCCCCCTATACCTTCTTTTGTAAAGGTTTAGTATGGAGTAGCACCAGGTTCAATAAACTAGTGCATAAGGGATGTTGTATTAAAGGAATAGTAAACCCAAAAAGTTTATGTTGATCTGCTACCCACAGGGCATTTCGAGATATAGGATTTTTTTTTCTTCAGTAGAACACAAACCAAAATTTTTAACTCAAACCGTTGCAGTCTATCAGATTTATAATGTAAGTGGATGGGAATCATGGCTAAAACATAAAATAAAAAATTAATTAATTAATTAAAAAACCCATACACAAACAAAATCGAATTAATCCCTGTGGCTCGTGACAATACACTTATGTGTAAAGACCAAAAATGAACAGTCTGTGTGTGTTGCCCTTTAAGGAATTTAAGTTTCAAATATCAGCTTTAATTATTTTTGGTAAATATTCTCAAGTGAAAATGTGAAGTTCATAATTATGTTTTTTTATCTAACTCATTTGTAAAAAAAAAAATATTTTTTGTTTCATGCGATGAAGTCACATCCTGTTATGCAGAACTAACTAACTAACACATCCTGTTAGTTAGTTCTGCATGAAAAACAATGAGACAGACATGGTGTGCTCTCTCTGATAATCCATTAGAAGCAATGCTGTAAGTTCATTAATATGACAATAGATATGCTAAAGATCACAGTATTTATCTGACTATGAGAAGTTAGATATATCACTTCTATATGAATTGTATCACAAGCCAGATCGTGTTTACTCGTCTGATTGTTTATCTGCATTTAATTCTGAGAAATTAAATTCAGTATTTATCTGAATATGAGAAGTTAGATATATCACTTCGATATGAGTTGTATCACAAGCCAGACCGTTTCCTCATCTGACTGTTTATCTGCATTTAATTCTGAGAAATTAAATTCAGTATTTATCTGACTATGAGAAGTTTTATATATATATATATATATATTAGGGGTGTAACGATACGCGTATTCGTATTGAACCGTTCGGTACGACGCTTTCGGTTCGGTACGCGGTACGCATTATGTATACCGAACGGTTCGTTGGAGTAATTAATTATATTTGAAAAAAAAAAAAAAGAGAGAGAGAGAAATATAATGATATGCGTTCAACAAGGTAGCCCAATAACCCAAACAACGTAACAGGCAACGCCCCTGACACTCCCGAAGAAGAAAAAAACACCATCTTATATGTTTATGTTAGGCTACTCAGCAGGCGCTCGCTCACTCAGTACGCGCTGAAGGCTCGTTGCAAAATAGCCAATGCGTTTAACAGACTAGAAATGAGAAGATCCTCCAATAACCAACAGGTCTGGTGTTTGGGTGCACTTTGGATTCCCTTTAAGCTATAATGGTGATGGCAAGAGAGTGGTGGATAAAAAAACAACGGTATGTCGCATCTGCAACATGACAGGGTACACCAGCGGGAATAAAAAAAAAAAAAAAAAACACCAGCGGGAATATCTGGGATATATGCGTCAGTACTATCTGGGAAAAGACGAAAAAAAGGAGAAACATGCACGCAGCAAACTATCCCTGCAGCATTTAGAAACTATAGCTTACAGGGAATCCAACCCAAACACCAGACCTGTTGGTTATTTTAGGATCTTATATTTCTGGTCTGTTAAAGGCATTCGACATTTTGCAACGAGCCTTCAGCGCGTGCTGAGTGAGCGAGCGCCTTAGGGGCCGTTCACATATCGTGCCTAAAAACGCATGGAAAACGCTAAGCGCGTCTTTCTCCTCCTTGGGCAGAAGCGCTCATGAGGCGTCTGTCTTTGCTAAGCAACAATGACGTGCTCTCTCCATGAGACGCGGAAATTTCAGCGAAGGATAAATGGATTTGCAGCTCTAAAAATCGCTTGCAGTAGCTCTGCTACTAAATTTATTTCAAAATTGCAATCCATATACAACTATGATCAGATGATCCTTCATCTTGGCTGAGCTCTCAACGTTGTTACGGGAAAGGATGAAGCTGATTGGTTAGTTCTTGTCACATGACCCGCGGTGCGCTTGCGGCATTCTGAAAAGTTGAGATGTTTTTACATTTTGCTGTATCTAAAACGTATCGAACCGAACCGAACCGAACCGTGACATCAGTGTATCGTATCGAACCGAACCGTGAATTTTGTGAACCGTTACACCCCTAATATATATATATATATATATATATATATATATCACTTTGATATGAATTGTATCACAGGCCAGACCTTGTTTACTCATATGATTGTTTGATGGCATTTAATTCTGAGGAATATAATGACATTTATCTCACTTTGAAAAGTCATATATACAGGAGCTCATGGGATATAACATTTAAATAAGAGCACGTGTTTACCTCTCTTCCTCTGAGGAGGTTGAGGCGGTCAGCAGGGGCTACTGGGCGTAGCAGCCCCAACCTATCGTGTTCCAGCTCCTCATTCTGGGGGTATTACTTCTTGTGCTCCATAGAGTCTAGAGTCAGAGTGGTGCTACCAGGCCGAAGGCTTCAAGCGGTTCTGAAACCTGCATCCCGTCAAGTGTGCTTCATTGGGTCCTGCCCAGAGCAGGCTCTGGTCAATCAAGTCTTCCTAGCAGACGACGTGGGTCTGAGGACCGTCGTTTTTATTAGAATACTTCAGCTTTGAGAGTCCTGATGCTGTGTCTCAGGACCTTGGAGGGCAGGCCCCTCTGGGGAAGAGCGGGGTACACTGCATTAACTGGTCCCCGTCTCTCCTCAGTGCCCTCAGGAGATCGATCTGCCACCCTGCCCATGTTCCAGGGCGCAGCGGTCTTCGACGAGCACGTCTCTGTTATTGCCCAGAAACGTAGCGGTGCTTAGAGGCTTGTGACCTCCACAGAGGTCCCTTAAGCAGCTAGTTCAGCTATCCCCTGCTGGTTTGCCGCTTCAGGGCACCGACCCAGCAGCTCTGATTACACCAGAGGTCAGTCTGGAGAGACTGCTTCCCTTAAAATATACTATAGCAGAGTGGAAACTACTGCCAAACATGTCTCAATGGGTCATGCACACTGTAGTGAGAGGCCACAGAATCCAGTTTGGTTCTCCTCTGCCTCAATTCAACGTGGCTTTTTCTACCCTGGTGGGCCCCGAGCAGGCTCTGGTAATGGAACAGAAGTAGACACCCTCTGGGGAAAGAGGCCATCAAGGTGGTCCCTCCTCGCATAGTGGTGTCTGGGTCATACAGCCAGTACTCCACCATTCCAAGGAAGGATAAAGGGCTGCGTCCTGTTTTAGATCTGCATCTTTTGAACCGCTCAGTAAGGAACTGAAGTTCAGCACACTTGCACTAAAAGCAGACAATCAAGTCTGAGGAATGGTGTCACGATCGATATTGAAAGATGCAATCTCTATCCTTCCCCATCATAGGAAATTCCTGAAATTGTTTTTGGGGGCAAAAGCCTAGTAATACAGGTTCTTCCTTTGGCCTTGCATTCTCACCCCACACTTTCACGATTTAAGCACATGGTGCAATGATTTGTTGATATTAGCTCAATCAGACTGGATGGCGTTTCGACATCGAGATGTCGTTCTCGCTCACATGGAAGACCTGGGGTTAAGACTTAATGCCAAGAAAGGTGTGCTTTCTCCAGTACAGAGAACCACTTATCTGGACACAGATGGTTATTATGGGCAAACCGTGAGAAACGTCCCAGGTTACGTATGTAACAATGGTTCCCCCGAAGGAAACGAGACGCTGCGTCTCAAAGCCATACTTCTGGCATCCCTGCCAGAGTTCGCTTCATTCCTAGAATCTGACGCTCGTTTCACTTCACGTGCTTTTATAGCTTCCTGGTCACTACGTCACCCGCCTTGACGTCATGCTCATTCATGAGACTGATTTCACCTATTATTCAGAGGTGGTCACACTGAAGGGCATTCCCATAGCATTTTCGGACGCAGCGTCTCGTTCTTTTCGTTATTTGTTTTTAACAGCAGAATTAATAACTATCCATTTATGGATAAATATACATATAAACCACTGTGCTATGTTGCTCATATTTATCACACAGTAAAAATTGCATGTACGTAAATGCAGCAACTGTGGGCCAAAACACATACACACACCGTTAACACACGCACACTCTCACAACCCACTCTGTAGAAGGCCTAAATCTCAGCTTGAGGTATATAGTGGCCGTGTAAACAGAAAACTGGCCTCTTCACTCTCCTGCGTATAAAAACAAGAGCAAACAAGGGTACCTGAATTACTTTAGGAAGCGTGAACTTTTTACAAAACCATGGTAGGCCTCTTGCAGATCGTAACCCTGCACGGTCAATGGCAGCCGATGTGCGTCACAATCATAGACTGTAAAAAAATATGGACGTAGTGTCCGTGACATCACCCATAGACTCTTCAATAGCGGTTATGAAGCCTAAAGTGTGCAGAGCGGGCCGTCGCCATCTTGGCAGCGCGTCACCACGCGACTCTCCCGGATAATCGAAAATGGGCAAAAAGGCGTGAGCTGATTACTGAAGCCATGCCCACCTAGCGCGACGGCATTGTTAGCAGCGGCAATCCACCTGTCACTCAAGTGGCCACGCCCTTAATTATGCAGAACTTTAAGGTTTAATATAATTTAAACGGATGAGTTATAAAAAAAAATACACCCCCTCACAGTTGTCATGAAGGGCAAAATTATCAATATAGACCAAAATAATTTTTTGTACCAGGCTGTAAACATGTTTTTTTCTGCTGTAAAGTTAGGCATTTTAACATGGGGAGTCTATGGGACTGACTCTCTTCTGCAGCCAGCCTCAAGCGGCGATGAATTGCAGTTTTAGTCACTTCCTTATTGGCTTCACGAGAGGGAGCACGAGGTTGCCGCTCGGTCACAATCCAACGCATCCAGAGGAACCCCAGAACTCTCGTGATCTGGGGTGCTATCTTGTATCCCTCAGATCGATTATTGGCCTGGGATCTTACAAAGATTTCAGTCCTTTTTTTCTTTTTTGAAAGTTATTATTGACGATACCTTAAAGCAATCTGTCTCAGCATTGTTTACTAATGAATGACGTAACCACAACAACGGCAAAACTTACAAACAGAAATCAAATATAAAAAACTGAATTAACTCAACCAAACATGTAAACGCATGAACTATATACTCTTCAAAGTATTAACACGATCATCTGTTGATTAATATTCTTTATTTTCTGCAATCTGTCATCTGTTAGGTATTAGAATGACATCAAAGGAGAGAGGTGGAGATAATTTTTTAAATAAAATTTCCTATTAATTTTTTTTCCCTTAAACCAGTGTTTTTCAAAAAAAGTGTTTTTCATTTCTCCCAGATGTTTCCCTAATAAATTATTTTTATTTTTTTATTTTTTTATAAATGCTCAAGTGTAATGTTTTGTACATCCATTTGTGCCTTTAATTCTGCCTGATTTTCTTCGTATTTTTTGCAGTCTAACAGTATATGTTTCACTGTCTCTTGTACTTTACAATAAGTACATAATCAAGAGGGATGCTTTCCTATTCTGTTCAATGCTGTATTTAAACCAACATGACCCATTCTGAGACGTGAGACTAAAATCTCCTCTCGTGGACTTCTACCCTTCCACATGTTAGTGACTGCTTGATTTTGTATACTGTATATTGACGTCCTTTATCCGCTGTGTTCCAATATTCCTGTCATATTTTAAGTGTATGTTGCTTTATGATGGTTTTGACCTCTGCTCTACTTATTGGTACTTGTACATCTACTGTTTCATGCCTTGTAGAGTTTTTTGCTAGCATATCCACAACTTAATTTCCTTCCACCCCTATATGGGCAGGAGCCCAAAGGAAGGAGACTGCCATTCCCTTATTATGAATGTAGCATATAGCATATATTCCTAGTGTTTGTTGTGCATTTAAGATTGCCCTTTTAAAACACAGTAAAAGGTCAAAATACCCAAATTTACGGTTTTACAACAGTGTCTGAATCCTATGCTGCTTATCTATTGTGGATACATTTCTAGAACTGTGGATTTTCACAAAGGTTTCTACCAAAAGCTCTGCTTTTTCTGCATTACTAATTGGAGTCTTATTATTGCTACATAACACTGGCATTTCCACCTTTCTACCTAATCCACTCATTGTGACAACTGAGTTTCAATTCTAGTTTTATTGCAGTACTGTCTCCAATACATGCGTTTGACTGACCTAATCGTTTTCCCAACTATTGCTTGTGCCCTTTTGTAGTTACAGTTTCTAGTGTGTGATGACCTTTAAGTTATGTTTTATTTCTTCTTTAAACTGCTATTCTACAGCTCTCATCCCACCACATCATGCTTTATCTCCATTTATTTATTGTACTTTTAGGATTTCTTCTTCTGCTGCCTGTATAATGGTTACAACTACTGCACTATTATTGTCACAATGATCGAGTCTTGAGATCCAAGTGCAAGGGCAAAAAAAAAATTATTTGCATATATCTGTAAAAATGTAGGAAGACGATGGCATAAACTCCAGATGAATAATGTCCAGAACGCTCAAGCTGCAGTAACTGCATTAACCCAGCACATACCAAATAACCGTGAAAATACCAACTGGACGAGAATAGGAACAACAACTAGACAGACACTAATTTCTTGAAATGTCTGTGTAATAATATTAAAATTCCATAATCATCGGTAATAAGGAGGTAGGAACCGGCGCACAATCAAACATCATTTTAATATTCAAAATAAACATAAAACAGTGCACCAGCCCCTCACGGACGACTGGTGCGCTCAAATAAAAACCAAAACACAACTAAACGCCCAGGCCTGGTCCTCTCTCGTCCTTCACTATAGTCGCTCCAGTTTTATATCCTTCCATCTCCTACGTGGGACTCGAGACCGGTGGTGGGTCGCAGGTGTAGCTCATCTCCAATCACTACACCTGGCCTCACTCCCCGTTCCCACGTCTCTCGGCCCCGCCCCACTCGTCACAGTCTGCCTGTCAACCATAACTAATTTCCACTTTGATATTTTCACTTAACCGTCCTGGTGTTCCTCTATGACAATTCTTGTTATTATTGGATAGTGATCACTACCCACTGTAGATCAATAGCACTTTCTTTATTATTTTAACTATTATACCATGTGCCCTTTCCTTCATTAATACGCACCAACTCCTTATCTATACATTTCTTCATTAATATTCCATTTATATCTGTTTTAGTACTTCCCCAAAATGTACTGTGTGCATTAAAATCCTGTAACGATAGTTGACAGGAAACGAGATATCCAATAGCAGTGTGTTTTAATGGGTAATCCAAAAAATCAATATGTAAACAGGCAAGAGGTCATAACCATGAAATCAGTCCAGAACAAGAAAAACAGGAAACAAGAAAACACAAGGGAACACGAGAATACCAGGTGACGGAAAACAAGGACTTCATCAAATAGAATGAAAACAGACCGGTATATATGGACAAGTGATGACGATGAAAGTGAAGACAGCTTAGTGCAATTAACAGGTGTGCAATTGGCCGTGATGAAGGGACAAGGCTTTGTGGGAAATGTAGTGCCTGCAGTGGGGTGCCTATGGGGAAGTTAAACCACTAGTGGAGACCCAGACCACAGACCAGACACCATGACAAATCCCCACATAACACTATTTTGCCCTGCATTGATCTGCAAACTAATTCCAACATATCAGTACTTAATCTATTGCAAGTGTTGTAAAAATTGGCTATTCTTATCTCCTGACCATACTTCAAATACAACATATTCATGTTATTTCCCTTTACTAATATGCTTATGTATTATTTCCTAATTTAAGTATATCCATACAATACAAAGTCTAACAGTTGTTTTTGGCCATGTTTCTTGCACACAAATTACATGAGGTCTATCTGCTAAATCTGTGACCAAAACTCTTGAATTCCTGTCCATTTACTAATAAGGCTCCTGGATTTCCATTGCAATATAGCTAATATCATAAAGAGCCTCCAACCCATTCCACAAGCTTGTGCTTCCTGCCACTCTCATTTCTTCCACTGCTTCCCAGCTAAGACCTTTTATTACCATATATGTTTTTGCTGATTTAACTATTATTTTGATATTTTCTGTCTTCCTTTATGTCTGTGCCAAGCAGTTTATCAACTCAACCATAAACAACACAAATTAATTTTTTCCCATAACTAACATATCCTTCTTTGGTTCATTTTTCTCACACTTCCCACAAGACCTACTTTTATTTTCTTGGAGTTCTGGTTTATAGGGTTCCTTTTCCTTAGACACTTTCTTTACAGCTTCTGCATATGTTATTTCCTGCACCTTCATTGCCCTCTTGCTAACTTCACATCCACTGTAGGCTGAACTGTACTCCCCTCCACAGTTACAGCGTTTCAGCTTCACTCTTCTCCACATTCCCCATACTCATGTTCGCCTGAACACCTACTACATCTTTGTTTACCCTTACAAACTACTTCTACATAGCCATATATTTGGCATTTAAAACATTTTACTGGGAGAGGGAAGTATGGCCTGACCTCATAACTCATGTAACCTATGTATACTGTAACTTACTTGAAAGTCTTGCTTCATCGTTTGTGGTTGTTCTAAGGCGATTTACCTCCAGCACTTTTACCCTGTTACATTGTCTCTTATTTGATCTTCTGTGACATTTACCAGTATTTCTGTTATAACTCCTCGAATCAATGCCTTGTTTCCAGTCAAGACGCACTTTATTCTCTTGTCATCTATTCTATTCAGTTCTATGGTTTTCTCTTATTGTGTTTTATTCCTACAAAAAAAAAATCAGCAGTGCTCCATTTCATTTCACAGTGCTCGCATTTTTGACTTTGCCTAACAATTTGTTTATCGACTTTGTTAATTGAAACGGATTCCACTAACCAAATTACGACCCCTCCTGAGATAGTTTTATGATCACTTTATATTCTACTTGTTGTTTAGTTACTGTTGTCATACTTGGTTCACTAACTGTTACATCTATATTAGATGTTACTTTTTCCTTTTATTTCCTGTTTTCTTGATCGCATTACATTCCAAACACTGCTATAACTCCCACCTTCTTCAAATTCCATCTCACTTCCTGTCTCCTCACTTTCTTCTGCCATCTCTTGCCCAGTCACAGTCTAGCAGGTGAAAACAATGAAAATAAAGATCAACCTTACTCACAGAGCAAAAGCACGTTTTTTTTTCACCTGTGCACCCCAAAAAAAATTAATAACAGCATTCTTAAATACACAAATGCACATATTTTGTGACTTTGAATATGAAGTGTTAGTTTCCATAAAAATGTCAGTTCTGAATGAGATACTAAATTACACAAGGAGGAAATTAAACATAACCCACTATATTTGTAGAATTATATTCTAGTGGGTAACACAAAGTACACAATTTCAGCTTAAAACATCTTCCTTGTAAATTTTTATACCTGCAAGTCAAGCTTTACAAGGTGCCATGTAAATGTACTGAAATGCACGCAAACACACACTGTAGTATCAACGTGATCTCATGAGAATATTCATGTATTTTATGTAAAATGTGGTTCTACAAAACATATTTACATACATTTTATATATACACTAAAACGTACAATACTGACAAATTTAAAGCATTTAAACACACTATAATAAAATATTGATGACACCTAAAACATAAATAACTTGCGTATGAGTAACTTTACAGACTTACAAATGAATCCATAATATGTAGGCTACCTCATCTTTCAGTGCTATGACTGCAGCTGTCATTAGAAGTCTGGTTGCTATAGAAGAAGCTAGCGTTCTGACTGAGACAGGAAAACAGGCTGATCTAGCCTGAATAATAAGCTATTTCAAATATGAAATTTAACCACAAGCATAGTGAACAGTTTTGTAGAATTTGTTTCCCGATTCCAAGAGAGTTGCAATTGCATGCCCCTTAGGGCGTTTTAAAGATGGCCGCCGAGTGACATGATTGTCTTAAAGGGACTTTTTATTCCACTCTTCAACTCTTTGCAACACCTTCACTATATCATCATTTAAATCTCAACACCTATCTTTTCTTAGGCAGAAGGATACAGAGGGAAACTTTTTGAGTAATTTTGCCGGGCAACTTAAATCTTTTTTAGCAATGTTTCTTGGGCACTTTCACATTGAGAATGGATAGTAAATGTCTATATGGATACTGTAGAATGGTCATGGGCCCTGTGTCTCATCTGGTTGCCCATTGGGGCAACATTGCCCAAAGTTGCCTGGCAACATTGATCAGAAAGTTGCTCTGTGAATCATGGGCGTCGCTAGGCCAACTTCAGCAGGGCTATATTATATACAAATTTTGTGATTAGCTCCATAAACTGTACACTAATTCGTGATCACGTGTACCACGAAATTTGGCCATATTTGATTTTTATATTATTTAAATCCGTAGTACTTAGGAAACCTTTCCTTTTATTATCACAGCTGAAAAAAAAAAAATATATATATATATATATATGTGTGTGTGTGTGTGTGTGTGTGTGTGCGTGCGTGCGTGCATGCGTGTGTGTGTGTAAAAAACACCAACCACAAACATTTGAACAGTAGTGTATAATGATTACTTGTATACCTAAAATATAATAATAAATTATATAAAAAAAAGTGGATGATGTTAGAACAAAAATTACTTTTGAATAAATACAGAAAATAAACAGTAATTTCAATGACACAAGTCATGGTCAACATACATTTAAACATACATTATTCATCTATTGTGCCCCTGACCTTTGCTCAAAATAAAGTTTTATTGATTGTTATAAAGAAGAGTATAAAGGCTTATATCTTTATGAGTGAGGACTTGAAGGGACCATACTATAAATGTATAGTATAACAAAGGTTTTTATACTGGATAGTAAATGCTGCAATAAAATATATTGTAAAATATTTTAAATGTATGCAGTCAATTAAAGTGCCGAAGCATATCAAGCACAATCCTGTATTGTAGAATTGCAGTTAATGAATTGTATTTGACCTTTCCTGGGTAAAAAAAATTGCAATAATTTGGCAACATAATAGTATACATCGTCACAATATAACAATGTAACATATGTTAACAGGTGGAATTTAAATTTGATGGTGACTAGGGTCTGGAAAATCTTAAAAATATGTAACAAGAAACATGGAAAGAGCTTCTCTGAAGTGTACAAAAAGTTTTTTTAATTGAATGACATAAAAAAGTTTTAAAGTATTTGCACCATACTATTAATATTACGACCAATTCAGAGTATATATATATATATATATATATATATATATATATATATATATATATATATATATATATATATATATATATTACATTTACGTTATTAAAAAAATCCCAAAAGGTTTCCTACAATATTTATTAAAATGTACAAATAGATATTGTCTGCACACGATTTACTAATTCTTTCCCTCAATGTACTAAAATGTGAACACGATAACTATTTAATTCCCTCAATTTGCTAAATTGTACACAATTTAGAAAATAGAGGGAATGAATTAGTTTATTGTGTGGACAATTAAAAAATAGAGGGAACGAATAGTAAATTGTGCGCATGATTTAGCCTACTTTTTTTCCTGCATGCCATGTGGGGGGCTCCATAATATTTCAAACCCATTATTAAAAACATCATAAAATAATGTCTGATTTTTGAACTGTTAGTAATGATTGACCATAAATAGCTTTGTACCTTAAAAATGCCTCTATACATTTGATTGCTACATCATCTACTCCTGGATCAAATTTGTTTGCCAAAAGATGGTGTTGCTGCACAATCCATTTCAAGTCTCCAGCTCCATAGACACAAACTGCCCGTCTATGTATCCCAGTGCATGGTGGGTAGGGAGCTCCACTGTCTAGATCTCCTTCAAGGTAGCTCCACTTCACCAGACGAGCAATCGCGTTCATGTCCGATTGTTGGTACTTGATGTTTGGAGGATTGGATCCTGGTACTGAAGGCATCCGCTGTAACGTAGCCCACATGTGCTCATCTGGACTGTATGTGTCTTTCTCCCATTCCATGAAGTTTTTAATCTCTTTGCTTTTGAAGATGTACTCCACAAACTCTCTTGAAACCACTAAGTAAGCGTTTCCTGAGAACATGGGGGTCTTTATTGGTGGAGGCGACTTTTTGACATCTGTCCGAGTCACAATGTTCGTAACATTGTGATGATACTGCCAGCGCAACTTTTTCCCCTTTACATCCTCGGACTCCAAACTGTTCTTTCCATTCAGGTGTTTTAGAGACTGGACCATTTCTGTATTGGTTTTAATGGGGAAATCAGTACCACAGGTGTTGAGCAGATACTTCCACTGGACAGGTGACTTGAGCAGATCTTGCATGCAGTTGATGTCCGCTTGAACTCGAGACCAGGAGGCATAAATCACACTCTCCAGTTTGCTGGCCACAAATACATTGGTCAGGCAGGATGCAATGGCTCTTACTGCTTGTTTAAAGATCTCAGGAGACTTCTGGTCCACGTGAACGCAGTACACATTGTGAGGAGTGTAAATGGCTCTCAGGAGCCTTTCAAACATCTCAATCTTCTCATGGATCACCATGGAGTAAGCAATGGGGAAATCTGTCTCCTCTTTACTGAGAGAAACAGTCAGAAATCCTCTGTCTCTGATGTAGGATGGACAATCCTTGGTTGCATCGAGATAGAATGACTCTGATAGCTGGGTTTTTCTTTTTTTAGAGGCCAGGAGTTTCCTGAAAGCCTCCTTGTCCACTCCATCCATGTCTCCTTGGAAAATAGCAGAACAAGCTTGGATCTCTCCAACATCTTGCTTTAGTAAGCTATTAAAGACCAGCTTTTCCTTACGAGGACAGTTTGTCCTTCGTCCTAGACAATTCAGCAATAAGAGGGACACTGACAGGATAGAGATCATTTTCAGAATCCTCTGATTTTTAAGCCTCATTTTCAGGTCTTTTCAGGTAAGTTTATAACTTTCCAGAAACAGCTAGCAAGAGGGTAAACCTGTGGTGCCAGTGAGGAATAAATCAGTCTTTCATGCGGCAAGATGTAAATCTTGTACAAATTTAAGTGGCAGAGCTGTTTGGTTAATGAGTGATTAATCATCATTGCACTGTGGCGTTGTTTATATCACTTACCTGAAGCTTATGGTTATCCAATATTACAGTAAATAAATCATATAATTTCTATAAAGTAAAAAAAACAAAATTTGGACTCAAAAAACAAAAACAAAAAACAGTAAAGATTAGTTTTGTGTATCACATCTTAAACTTTGTTTTAAAAATATGGTCACTTTGAAGAAGCTGTCTTACCTGGTTACCAGATCTGTAGTCTGACATGGGTCTAATATTCGTTAACTCCAACAGCCTATTACAATTCTATTTTATCCATAGATCTAATAATCTACAGACTCTGAACAAATGACCCTTGGCCAGGAGTTTGAATGACAGGCAATCTGAGCGGTCATAATACCAATTATAATGACAAATCATGGGAATAGTTAAGCTGTTAAAGGCAGTGGTTTAACATTTAACAAGCTGTAGGTGGAGACTAAAGGAATTGGTCATACATGGTGGCCATGGTGGGGTGGTGGATAAGACACATGCCTTTGGTGTGAGAGATCCGGGTTTGAATCCACTGTGAGACACCAATGTGTCCCTGAGCAAGTTAACCCTAGTTCCTCCAGAGTCGTGCGACCTCTGACATATATAGCAATTGTAAGTCACTTTGGATAAAAGCCTCAGGTAAATGTAAACTGAAGAAAGTTCTGGTGCTTATTAAAGTGTCATGTTTACATTTTGCTACCTCTTATCAAAGGCAAAGAATTGTAAAAGTATAACAAAGCTAAAATGTTCCTTGTGAAACTATACTTGTTCTGTCATATTTAATATTGTTTTCCCACCAAAAAACAGCAAAGCAAGAACTTCTGAGTCTGAATTAGTTTTCAGTTGTATACGCCCCTGCTTTATGAAAACTATTCACGCAACTAATAATGAATAGTTACAGGTTAAAAAGATAGCTCACAGAAACACAGTCATTATAGTGAAGCAGTTTTTTGGGCAGTCAGAGATGAATGGATTGTGTTTGCAGCTGTAAATTTATCCTTGTCACTGTCACATGTACCAGACAAAGAAGGAGTGTTCATGCAAATATAGAATTCATTTTTGGTTGGACAATTCCTTTAATACATTTACATTTTGCACTTCACAAATCAATACTAAGATTTTCTAACGAAGATAGCGATTGAAAAAAATCTAAAAATCGATGTGTAAGGAATGTATTGTTTCTGGTGTTTAAGTCTTAATGGCTTTTTGATATGTGTCTTGAATTGTGTGTTTGTACTTATTTATTTTAATTAATGTATATTTTGTTGCCAAGTAATTGTATTATTGTTTCGATAACCAGAGGAGAAAACCCCCAACCAATTTCAGAATGGTTCCGTCCTGGGGTGGAGCTACAATAAGAGTATAAAGTGGTTCCCACACAGTCATTCAGTGTGGGTTGTTGTAGGAATTTGTGATTGTAGTCTGCATACAGAGTAAATAGCTCTTTTCTTGCTTATGGGGTTCAGATCAATTGATTTAGCTGAACTAGCTTGTACATACTTTGTATATAGTGTATATTTCGTACAGTTTCATTATCTTTTTGATTATTCTGTTACTTTAACACCGTGTGTTGGGGTTTGTTACCACGTGTGTGCGCACGTGTGCCAATAAAGCGCCCTTCACCTGACTCCAAGCAGCTTCTGTGTCATTTTGCCTCCCCCTCAAATCCTAACAGGCCTTTTTTTTCTTCTATGTTGCATACATCTGAGATCGAGTGATGCTATATCTTCAAATCATGATAATTCTTCTCTAACATGTTTAATCAAATGTACATGCAGATTTGATTAGTATCTATGCCAGCATCTATATATTGGGCGGCAGTGGCTCAGTGGTTCATGTAGGTTGTCTACAAACTGGAAGGTTGGTTGTTCAATCTCCGGCTCCACCTGACCAAGTGTTGAGGTGTCCTTGAGAAAGACACCTAACCCCAGCTGCTCCCGATGAGCTGAATGGCGCCTTGAATGGCTGACTCCGCAGTCAGTGTGTGAATGAGTGTGTGTGAATGGGTGAATGTGAGGCAAATTGTAAAGGGCTTTGGATGGCCATGTGGTCTGGTAAAAGCGCTATATAAATGCATTCCATTTACCATTTAAATGTCAAGCTGTGCCTATAATGGGACCTCATTGTAAAGTGCTAATAATTAATTTTTATTGGTGAACTATCTTAACTTTGTACTTACTAATTCACATTGTTTGGTAATGCATTAATACAGGAAATGCTTGACTGTGACTCCAGCTTTAAATATGCACCATTCTAGACTGGCAGGAAGCCAAGAACTGACTCTCAGGGGAATGTAGGTGAAACCTGGGTGACAGGTAATACGAGAAGGGTCTGGCTGCAGACTTGCACTCTCAGACACTTGTGCTTCCGCTAGCGACGTCACTTGCAGTCTTAATTTATTTTCATTTTGTTCTATTTATTGATAACTTTTTGTTTGAAATCTCTCAACATTTAACAACAGTAGCCAGGTGGTGAAGACAAGAAAAAAAGAAACTAAATTACAATGTCACTTGTAATCGCCACTTGCACTCTCCGCTACCTGCAACACTTGCAATCAACACAAATCATGCGTGTTGCAAATGGAGACAGGACGCTGTGATGGTGATTAAACGATTAAACCTAATTTAGTACTATAACGTACAGGGTCCTGCAAGAAGAAGACAAGCCCGGACTGTGGCCACAGAACAGCAGAATATGAACGCAATGCACAAAGTCTTTCGTTAATCATTTTCTTCCTGTAAAAACAAAAAACAAAACAAACACTTAATATGGCATAATATATAAAGATACATTAAGTTCAATTAAAAGACCAAATTCGATATATAGTTATTATTTAATGTACTACAAGGCAAGCAGATGACTATGAACACAATGCGCAAACTTTGTCCTCCCATACAACAAATCGCTTAATGTGGCCTAATAAAAGACTAAGATGATAAAGACAATTCAGTAGGCCTAGCCTATATTTCTTGTTGTTGACTCAACTTATATACAGACCAGCAAATATGAACGTGCATTATGAAAAGCCGTTCAGGCAAGCAGACGAGTACAGAACACAGTGCGTTAAATTGTACATTAAATGTTTCCCTCCTATAGAAAATCATTATAAATTAAATAAAAAAAATTAATTAAAAAAAATGTATGCATTTGGCAGACGCTTTTATCCAAAGCAACTTACATTGCATTCAGGCTATCAATTTTTAGCTATCATGTGTTCCCGGGGAATCAAACCCCCAACTTTGCGCTTGATAGTGCAATGCTCTACCAATTGAGCTACAGGAACACTATAAAAATAAAATATATGTATTTATATATTTTTATTTTTATAAATAAAACACATTATGTAGCTTAATGGACAAAGACAGTGATATTAACATGTCGTAGACATTTTATTCTATATGGAAAAATGCTTAACGCGAAACTTTGCGTGTTGCGTTTATTCTGGGCTCACCTGTTTGTCTCTACATATTAGTTATGTATTTTAATAATGTAGAGAAGCATATTGAGTTCTGCCTTTATCATCTTAGTCCATTATGCCACATTTTGCGGTATGTGAGGAAAATACTATATAAATATTCATTTAAATAATGAACTGTATGTTTAATTTGATATTTTAATAGCTTCTTAATACATTAAGCCATGTTAAGTGTTTATGTTTTTATTACAGGAGGAAAACGCTTAGCGAGAGACTTTGCGCAAGTGTTCATATTCTGGTGTTCTGGCCACGGATTTGCCGGTCTTGTCTTTTTCTTACAGAACCCTGTACGTTATAGTTTTTTTTATCATTTAATCACCACCACAGATTCTTGTCTCCATTGGCAACACGCACAATTTGTGTTGATTGCAAGTGACGTCACAGGTAGCGGAGAGTGCAAGTGGCAATTGCAAGTGATGTAATTTAGTTTATTTTTTCTTGTCTTCGCCACCTGGCTACTGTTATAAAATGTTGGGAAATTCAAGCAAAATGTAATAAAAAATTCAAACAACAACAAACAACAACAAAATAAAAAATAAAGACTGCAAGTGACGTCACTAGTGGAAGTGCAAGTGTCTGAGAGTGCAAGTCTGAGAATGCAAGTCTGAGAGTGCAAGTGCAAGTATGCAGCCAGACCCTCTTGGGTAATACAGTTGGAGGATTCTGACACAGGAACAATGTTTACACGGCTTGTCAAAGGATTCACAAGCTGTAAAGCTTTTCTAAATTTTCAGTTGTTTTTGGTTTAGGCTGCATGCTTTTGTCATGGCAACAAAATGGATATAACTTCTATTTCACACTAAAACAATATTCATATTGATTATGTCTTATGGCTACACTATTGAAACATTGAGTATTGAGGCTTTACATTAACCTAGATTATTGCTTTTTTAGACAAAGGACAACCCAAAGTTATTTTATGTGGTCATGAATTATTCCACAAATGAAGCCTAGAGTAATATTGCAATCACACCATGTCGTAATTATTGTGATTTTGAGATGACAGCACAGGACGTTCTACTTGGAGCTCTTTACATCCTTGGACTCAGAACTATTGCACGAAATGCCTAAATACTCTATAGAGCCTGATGAATTTGAAGTGGGCATGTGGTAGTGGTACAAGTTCTTGCTCTCAGAAAAAGTTGTAATTACAAGTTCCACGTGGACATGTATGCTTTTACAAGTTGGAATCTTCTAATTACGATAATTACACTATAGCATGACCTACAGCTAGTCCACGTGTACCCAAGCTGCTGCTCAAAGGCAAAACGCCATAACTTCATTTTAGGTTGAAAATGGGTATTGATATTTTTGGGACATTTTGGGAGCATCCTTGAAAATCATATATTAAGAAAAAATGTTAACTTTGCAGGCCACCAAAATTATTTTGTTTAATTATTTTGGTAACACTTTCTATGAAGCCCATTTTTCTAACACATTATAAGAGTATTCTTAAGGTATTATAATAAATGCATAATGCATGCTAAAAAAAAAATAAAAAAATAATGATAATGTGATGTGTCACTGAGAGGCTCTTTTTATAGCCAATCATGTTGCCAATTGACCAAATAAGTTGCAAATTGGTCCTCCAGCTGTTCCTTATATGTACATTTAACTTTTCCGGCCTCTTATTGCTACCTGTCACAACTTTTTTGGAATGTGTGGCTCTCATGAAATTTATATATATGAAATGAGATTAGATATGAGATTAGATTAGATTAGATTAGATTAGATTAGATTTTATTGTCACTGCACATGTAGGTACAAGGCAACGAAATGCATTTAGCATCTAACCAGAAGTGCAATAAGCAGTAAGTACAGAATAAAGGTCTATAATATGTACAATAACTATACAGATAAGTATTATGGTCATAATTTAAAAATATGAAATACTATAAGCACGATATACAGATAGGTGTACTATGAACATACTATACAGATGGGCTATGTAAAAGTGTATGTACACTATAGGCAGAATCATGAACATAATTTACAGTATTGCAATGGACAGTAAAGTGCATCGAAAGTATTACAGTGTGCAAATGGATTATACAGTGTTCCTGGATGAACAGGCAGTAGTGCAAGTAATAACAAGTTGCCTTTTTTTTTTTTTTTTTTTTTTTGCTTGATGTAAATAAATAAATAAATCAGTCAGAGTGTTGAAGAGGGGGAGGAGTCTATGTGTGTGGTGTGGGGGTGTTGAGGGGTGTCGGAGGGCATAGTTCAGCAAGGAGACAGCTTTAGGGAAAAATGCGTTGCGTTATTGCGTTGGGCAGCTTTCACCGCCCTCTGCAGTGCCTTGCGGTCAGCCACTGAACAGTTCCTATATCAGACTGTGATGCAACTGGTCAGGATGCTCTCGATCGCACACCGGTAAAAGTTCACCAGGATGGATGAAGAGAGCTGGTTCTTCTTCAGTGTCCTGAGGACGAAAAGGCGCTGGTGAGCCTTCTTGACCAGGCTGGAGGTGTTTGTGGCCCAGGACAGTTCCTCCGAGATGGTGGTTCCCAGGAACTTGAAGCTGGAGACACGTTCAACAACCATCCCGTTAATGTGGATGGGGTCATGCTTGCTTCCTTTCTTCTTCCTGAAGTCCACAATGAGCTCCTTGGTCTTATTGGTGTTAAGGAGCAGGTTATTGTCAGCGCACCATGTGGCCAGGTGCTGAATCTCTTCCCTGTAGGCAGTCTCATCGTTGTCTGTGATGAGGCCAATCACCGTGGTGTCGTCTGCAAACTTAATGATGGAGTTGGATCCATGCACAGGCTTGCAGTCGTGGGTGTAAAGGGAGTAAAGGAATGGGCTCAGCACACAGCCCTGTGTGCTGAATATATATATATATATATATATATATATATATATATATACTGTATATATATTCATTATTATTATTGTTGTTGTTGTTATTTATAAGTGGGCTTTGTCTGCTTTAAATAAAGTCACAAGTTAACAATGGCAAGATATGAGATTTATAATACCTTACATTTATAGGAAATATAACCCATTGTAAATTAACTGGATGCATTGTGTTCATTGTTTATTATAAATCATCATAATAAATGATACAACATTTTTATAATACATTATGCATTCGTTATAATGCTCTTATAATGTATTATACATAAGGGCTTTATAGAAAGTGTTACCAGTTGTTTTTCAGATATTCAGTGGAAAACATTTTGAAGATCCCTTCTATATTACTCATTCATGCAAGGACCATCTTTTTCATGTGAAAAGACTCAATTTTAGTCAGTACTTGAAGTGAGTTCTGACATGTTGCCGGTACCGAGTTAAAGTGTCATTGCCTGGGTGATTAGAAATGACACCAGAAAGCACACTACCCAGGAGGTCATTTTAAACTGGTAAACTTCTGGAAAGTTCAAAGATTTCATGTCTGATTGTTGGTACTTGATGTTTGGAGGATTGGATCCTGGTACTGAAGGAATCCGCTGTAACGTTTCCCACATGGGCTAATCTGGACTGTATGTGTCTTTCTCCTATTCCATGAAGTTTTCAATCTCTTTGCTTTTGAAGATGTGTTCCACAAACAAATTTTTTTTGACAGTGAAACATTTCTGCACCACAAGTGTTGAGCAGATACTTCCACTGGACAGGTGACTTGAGCAGATCTTGCATGCAGTTGATGTCCGCTTGAACTCGAGACCAGGAGGCGTAAATCACACTCTCCAGTTTGCTGGCCACAAACACGTTGGTCAAGCAGGACACAATGGCTCTTACTGTTTGTTTTACGATCTCAGGAGACTTCCGGTCCATTTGAACACAGTACACCGTAAATGATGGTAGAATTTTCATTTTTGGGTGAAACAGACAGGAGTCAAACCCAAGCAGTGTCCACAATCACCCCTTATATATAGTGTAC
This sequence comes from Carassius gibelio, assembly GCF_023724105.1. Taxonomy (NCBI): domain Eukaryota; kingdom Metazoa; phylum Chordata; class Actinopteri; order Cypriniformes; family Cyprinidae; genus Carassius; species Carassius gibelio. The sequence goes on along the minus strand of NC_068395.1, from coordinate 11,193,834 downwards.
TATTACACATATCATATATTTAATTGTGGTGTCTTGTTAGTTACAATTTCCCTTATTGTATAACCCTTTGTTATAACATCTGTTCTTTTAAAATGCTCTTCATAAATAAAACTTGTCCTTGACTCAGGTAAGCAAATTAGATTTATTTATTTTTTTGCTGTTGATTCACCACAAGACTAGTAATGTTCTAACAAGTGAATGTTGCCCATTTTGATTTCATGTACAGACCACCTTCACTTATTAGAAAAGTTTCTCTTAATTTTTTTCATGTCATTTTTAGATTTAAATTTAACCGTTGTAGCTGTAAAGTTGCTGTTTTATTAAAAATTATTTTAACTGGCAAGTCACAATTATTGTGATTAATGTTCAATACAGTTCAACTGATTTTTTTCCTCTGGTAACAGTGGAAAATATTTGATGTGGCAAACTCAAAATTCCAACTTAAATCTCATTTAATTATGGATATCTCTTTTGCATTTACTGCATGACTTGACAGCATGTTTCAGAGTTGTACTGTACATCACCAGTGTTGATAAACTTACTTGGCCATTCTATAGTATGAATATTGTGAAAGCTAAATGCTATAGCACACAGTACGTTTTTTTTTTTTTTGTATTTTATTTTTTTTAAGAAAATGTAAAAGAGAAAGAAAGAAAAAGAATTAGGGAGAATTATTAAATGACTATTAAATTATTATATATAATTTATATTATAATTTAAAATATAACTACTAAATGATTACTAATTGACTGGAACTGTGTGAATAGTCTGTTATCGTGTATTCCTTAAAAAAGTAAGTGTAATCTGATTCTGAGCATTTTAAAATGTAATATACTCCACTTTTTTAATACAGATTATATGTAATCAGTTACTACCCAGCCCTGTCTGTGTGTGTACTAAGCCAATCACACATTTTGGCATCAAACTGACATTCATCATTTGATCACAGTCTGAAAGCTAAGACTATATTTTACCAAAGATAATAGAACATTTACTCTGAAACTGAAACTTTTACTTGCATCAACTGAAAAAAGCATACCAAAAGATCAATATTGAGATTTACAAAGCAACATTGATATTTTCAAACGAGTATCACTATTATTAATGGGTGTGTGAAGATGGTTATTAACATTATTTCTAATATTATGTGACAGTCTTTTCCAAGCATCTTGGAAAACGTTGCAACAATTTAGGCTGTTTCATTGCTCAGTCAAGACTACTATTACCTAAAGAGAATTCCGTTTTTTTTTTTTTTTTTTTTTTTTTTTTATCTAAAAAATAAAGGCAGAATGGAGACATTTTTGTTTCCTTGTGGCAGACAGTTGTAGTACTCCAAATATACTGTAGAAATAATCTTATTTCAGCTCACCATTCTCCAATAAATTATTTTTTATTATATTGACAAATAAAGGATTTTTATTTCTTTTATATGTTTATGACATTAATTAGGCAGGATTTACAAAGCAGAAATCTGAAACCATTTAGCTGTGCACAATTTCAAGATCATTTTTGTGTGTACATTCATTTTCTGAATCACGTACGATTGTTTGAGAAATTGTAGGATGGTTTATACACATTTGATAAAATAGGTCCATGAATCTTGCTCCATTGTGACAGCTTCTTCAAGACTTATAGTTCAGCAAAACATCTAATAAAGAGACAGGATAGGGCTTTTCAAAAATTTATTGAATATTCTTTATTAAGAAAATATGAATACACTATCTGTCACCTTTTAATCACCCCCCAAAAATGTTTAATACCACTTTATAGTAACTGTCATTAATAACATTAACAAACATTACATTACATTATGAAAAGGGTTATATTACAAAAACATAACAGTAATCTACATAGACAATGGCAGCAATATTCTGAAATATATACAATATATAAGCATAAATGTATCAAGTGCGTGCATATAAAGATGCTATCATATATTGATTTACATTAATCATTACCATTTTTTCAATCCAGTGAGTTCTGACAACAAAAGTGTGCATATAAAGAATTAGTAGAATTTGACTTATTAGTGACCATATTTTAGGCTCTACTGAGGTGCGTGTTCTCGTTAGCGTCCTCCTCGTCCTGCTCCTCCTCTGTGTATGGCTCATGGATGAAGCCGCAGCGGCGATACACAGATCCATCTCGACTGGTGTAGACCACGTCCACCTCGTCTCCACTGTCCTCTGGTTCTGGTACTCCGTGTGGCATGGGCCGAGGGCTGGGCTGTTCTCTAGACACCCCGCTCAGTCGTTCATAGCTCCGTTTCCAGCATAGCCTCTTTTTGGCCCTCGCCTGTACCAGAGCAAATATAACTAGTGCTAACACTACAGCTAGCAACAAAGCGGCAGGCAAAGCTGCAGATGCATGCTGTACCACTTGGGATCTCAGAATAACATCGTCCTCACTTATACTTGGTACAGGCGCCTCAAGACACAATGCTGTAAAAAAAAAAAAAAAACACACACACACACACACACACACAAAAGTTACATTAAAGTGACTTTATCATTGTAAAAACCTATAAAATTTTTGGCAAAGCAGTGTTCCCTCTAAGCTGCTTGCATGTGCTACCTTGCATTTCTTACATCACAACCGTGCAGAAGAAATACATGTAATATGTCTCGCACTAGGGTTGTGACAGTGAGGCTTTTCTCACTTTCCTTCGCTTTAAAATAGCTTGTAAAAGCAGCGTGCACATTGAACTTTCATTTTCAAATAGGGGCAATTCATTGTCAATTGATTGCATGCAACAACAAAATACAATGTCAAACTTACTTTAGCCTATATATAAAACAGTAGTTTTATTAACAAAACAAATAAAATACACCATGCTATAGGGCAGGCTATGCCTAATATAAAATAACAAATAACTTACATAGCCTATTTCCATTTTGTATACCTAAGTAAACATATAATGTATAGCAAAATAAATAAGAAACCTAGAATGTTTATTAGCAAAATGAGTAAAATAGCTTGGAGGGATGGCGTATACCTTGATGTCAAATAAAATAAATAAATGACACAAAGTTTAAATAAAAAAAAAGAAACTGCAAATACCATGGAACCAATTAAATAAGAAACTAATGTTTAAAAAAAACACCCAAAAACACCTTAGATAAACAGCAAAAGTCAACAGGCTTTTCAAAATCCAAAATATTGGCAAACAGGCACTTTTGCATTTAGTTTCAAAACAAAAATCATCTGCCATCGTCTTGTCTGTCTCACCTCACTCTTCTTGCCATTCAGCTTGACTCACTCTCCTCACTGGAGAAATGAAATCTGATCTGTGATGCGACTGTTGTCCGGCACACTGCATTAAGAAGCTGCGTTCATTTTTTAATTGTAGTGTCTGTTCATTTACTGAACGTAATAATTTTTATTACTATAAAAAATCTAAATGACTTGCAGCTTAACACCGGTATCACAGTCAACACTGTCTATTGTGGCAAGCCTATCGCGCACAAGACAGACACAAAAAACTGAGTTGGGAAAGACAGTTTTAATTAAATGCTAAATAATTGCGATGCTTGCACAAACTACTTAAAAAGTTGTTAGAAGTCACTACAGCATCAGAGCATGTGCATCTAGGGATATGCTGGTATCAAATTTTCATGTTGCGATTAATTGCTAATGATTTTATCACGGTATAATCACAATATTGAAATTTTGTTTAAAAAAGTGATCTAAAACAATATAACAGGTTTAATAAGTTTTACCTTATAACAAAAATTACTATTATTTAATATTTAAATACAATAAATCAATACAGAAGAAAATATATAAAGTTAAACATTTTACACAGCTTAAAGTGCAAAAGAACTGTAAAGACCAATAGGTATCACTTTACAATAAGATCTCATTAGTTAACCTTAATTAATGCATTATCATTCACAATGAGCAATAGCTACATTTGCTACCTAAGTTATTAATCTTTGTTAGTCTTTGTAAGTCTTAGTTACCAATCTGTCGGTCACTACGAGTTATGTCGAACGACATATGGGGTCTCACTCGGGAGGCCAATCATCTCTGAGTTTAAGAGAAAACGCCAATGAAAATTGGCTAGTGGATTTGACATACCTTAGCCACTCCCCGTGCCAACGGGTATAAATAGGGCGACAGGTGCATCCACTCATTAGATTTTTGCTTCAGAGCCGAGTGGTTGTATGAAAGCTGTTATACTCCACAAAGCCATTCATCTGCTGTGTCGGGTAGCTGTTCTGGTTGGCGCTAGGGCAAAAACAGTGGTGTCCCTTTCAGCGATTCCCCTGGGCGCTTCAACTAGGAGAGCAGATTTCCTAAAAGAGCAAATCACGGAAAATTTGCATCTTTTTAAAGACGCCGTTTCGTCCGCGTCCTTCTGGATGCGGTCGTTTCCTGTTCTCTGACAACGGCCGCGATCGTTGTCTTCGGTGTCTGGGCATTCAGCACGCTGAATGCTCATTCATGGATGGTTCATGCACGCACTGCATGTGTGACCATGGCAACGCTGTGATCGCGTCTTCCCTTTCTTAAAGGGAAAAGAGCAGACCCCTCTGTCACTACCGTTCCGGTTTCTCTGCCACGAGCAGAGGACCGCCGACTAGTACTCTGGGAGATTTGAAGGTGCCAGTGAGAGCTTCTCACACAGGCAACTCGGAGATGTGGGAGACTGCTCTTCAGGAGCTGGCGGAGACAGAGCCACTCCTTCCCCCAGAGCAGGGCCGGGTGGAGAATCCTCAGTTTTTGTTTCTTTCTGTTCTGCCCGATGGTCCAATGACCGGTGGCACCCACTTTTTCATAGAAGAGCAATTTCCCTCTCCTCCGAGGTGCAAGGCTCGCGGGTTGACGATGAGCGACGCACTGCCTCCTCATTCTCACCCACGATGCCCCCTTTTGCCAGCGGTCAAGAGGTCACGGTTCGGAGACACGCTGGCTCATTCAGATGGTTCGACTCGGTTATGCGATTCAGTTCACCCGGCCACCTCCCGAGTTCAATGGCATCCTCGAGACTTCGGTGGCAGTCTGGGACGCCTCTGTCTTGTGCGAGGAGATTGCTGTCCTGCTGGCGAAGGATGCAATTGAGCCGGTCCCTCCAGCCGAGATGAGGACGGGGTTTTACAGCCCTAACTTCATCATATCCAGGAAAAGCGGTGGCCTTCGGCCTATCCTGGATTTGCGAGTCTTGAATCGGGCACTGGTCAGACCTTGTCTTTCTACGGGCCGGCATGCCCTTAGAAGTGTTCTGTTGTCACAGTGGACAGGACCTCGACTGCTTTGGCACATCAACTGTGTGGAGTTGCTGGCAGTGTATCTAGAATTACGGCGGTTTCGGCCTGTGTTGCTAGACAGGCACGTGTTGGTCCGCACGGACAACACTGCGGCTGTTTCGTACATCAACCGACAGGGCGGTCTACATTCACATCGCATGTCTCAACTCGCCCGGCATCTCCTCCTCCATCTGGAGTCAGACGCGGCTCAAGTCGCTGCGCGCTATCCACATCCCGGGGGAGCTCAATCGTGCAGCTGACGCGCTCTCACGACAGCTCACCTTTCCCGGGGAATTACGAATCCATCCGCAGATGGACCAGCTGATCTGGAGTCGATTTGGGGAAGCCCAGGTAGACCTGTTTGCTTCCCACATAACCTCCCACTGCCAGCTCCACTATTCCCTGTCCTAGGCCCCCCTGGGCACAGATGCACTGGCACACAGCTGCCCTTGGGCTCTACACAAGTATGCATTTCCCCCAGTGAGCCTGCTCACACAGATGCTGTGCAAGGTCAGGGAGGACAAGGAAGAGGTCCTATTGGTTGCGCCTTACTGGCCCACCCAGATCTGGTTTTTGGAACTCATGCTCCTCGTGACAGCCCCTCCCTGGCGCATCCCCCTGAGGAGGGACCTTCTCTCTCAGGGGATTGGCACCATTTGGCACCCGAGTCCAGATCTTTGGAACCTCCATGTGTGGCTTCTGGACGGGACGTGACAGACCTAAGTGATCCCCCTCTACGAGGCAGGCCTATGCTCTGAAGTGGAGTCTGTTCACGAATTGGTGTTCTTCTCACCGAGAAGAACCCCGGAGATGCCCGGTCAGAGTCGTGCTTTCTTTCCTGCAAGAAAGGCTGGAGCGTCGGCTGTCACCCTCCGCCCTGAAAGTGTATGTGGCTGCCATTGCAGCCCATCACAATGCAGTGGACGGCCGGACCCTGGGGAGGCATGAACTGATCGTTAGGTTCCTTAGGGGTGCCAGAAGGTTACATCCTCCTAGGACACCCCTGATTCCTTTCTGGGACCTCTCTATTGTCCTGCAGGACTTCAGAGGGGTCCCTTTGAGCCACTGGATTCAGTCGAGCTTAAGTTCCTGTCTCTCAAGACAGCGCTCCTGATCGCGCTCACTTCCATCAAGAGGGTTGGGGACCTCCAAGCATTTTCGGTAAGTGAAGAGTGCCTTGTGTTCGGGCCAGCCTACTCTCACGTTGTCCTGAGACCCCGGCCGGGAGATGAGCCCAAGGTTCCCACCACTCCCTTCCGAGACCAGGTGGTGAACCTGCAAGCACTGCCCCTGGAGGAGGCAGATCCAGCCTTGGCGTTGCTGTGTCCCATAAGAGCGCTTCGCATATATGTGGACCGCACCCAGAGCTTCAGAAGCTCTGAGCAGCTACTGGTCTGCTTTGGAGGTCAGCAGAAGGGGAAGGCTGTTTCCAAGCAGAGGTTGGCCCACTGGATAGTGGATGCCATCACCTTGGCGTAGCATTTCCAAGGCGAGCCGTGCCCCCTGGGGGTGAAGGCCCACGTTACATGGAGTGTGGCCTCCTCCTATGCATTGGCGCACGGCACCTCTCTGGCAGGCATTTGTCGAGCTGCTGGCTGGGCGACACCTAACACCTTGGCAAGGTTTTGCAACCTTAGTGTAGAGCCAGTTTCTTCCCGTGTATTGGGTAACAGGTAAATTAGCAGGAAGGGCTGGCTGGGTGTCACACTTGCTGCGCCATTCCCCCTAACACAGGGATGCGAGCGCCTTTCTTCTCCCAGTAGAGTTCCCCGGTTAGCGCACCCTGGTTGAGCATCCTCCAGCACCCTCGGCAGTCAGACAGGGCGGAGCAGTCTGTCGCCAGGCCCAGTACTGGTGTTAACATGCCCGGAGCTCCGGTCAGCCCCTGTACTGGGCTAGGTGTCCATATGGCTTGATTCCCTACAGGTAATCCCATATGTGTATTTTTCCATGGTAAGGTTTCCCTCTTGGCAAACCCGTGTCTTCCCTTGACAGACACGTTCTGTCAGTGTCTTGTGGCAGCCGTTCCATCCCTACTCTAAGGTAGGACCTGCCTCAGAGACCCCTTCCATATGTAGTACTGCCCCCTGGGTCAGTCCATATCAGTATCTCCACGTCATCTCCCTACGGGTAGGATGTGGTCTCCGTAGCGACCTTTTCCTAAGGTTCACTTCCCCATTGTCTTGCCAAGCTGATAGAACAAATAGGGAAGATTTGAAGCAATCTTTCTCTGAAGGTTGAAATCCCTTCCATTAACTTTATGTGGGCGGAACAGCAGCGTGGTCTTCTCCAGCAGCAATGTACTCACCCTCTGGCCCCTTCGGGACCAAGGTCAGTGAATTTGCGCTGGGGCTTTGGGAAGGTTACGACCTTAAGCGTTGCTTTTGTGGCATGCCACGTCTTGCCGACAATTGCAGCGCCACAGGGTTGTGACGGTGTTCAGGTTGTGGCGTTTTCCATAGGACCCCATATGTCATTCGACATAACTTGTAGTGACAGACAGATAGGGAAGGTCTCGGTTATGTATGTAACCCTCGTTCCCTGATGGAGGGAACGGAGACGTTGTGTTCCCATGCCAAAACCTTGAACCAGTCGCTGTTGCCGGGACACGTTCTCGGCTCCTCAGCGTAAAACCTAATGAGTGGATGCACCTGTCGCCCTATTTATACCCGTTGGCACGGGGAGTGGCTCAGGTATGTTAAATCCACTAGCCACTTTTCATTGACGTTTTCTCTTAAACTCAGAGATGATTGGCCTCCCAAGTGAGACCCCATATGTCATTCGACATAACGTCTCCGTTCCCTCCATCAGGGAACGAGGGTTACGTACGTAACCAAGACTTTCATGTTAGCTCATTAAATAACACAGTGGCAACTTTCGATTTTAACAACATGTTATTAAATATTGGAATACCTAAGATTTATGAATGTTCAGAAGACTTTTTCATTGGCAATTTATATTATAATGAATTAACTAATGTTAACTAATGGAGCGCTAATGTAAAGTGTGAACGAAAAATAAAGAATCAAAAAACGATTTAAATACGTTTTAGCAGCAGCTGCTTTTTTTATGGGGTTTTCATGGTAACGGCTGCAGTTTCTGCAGTTCTCACACGTGTTCACAAGATTTACTGTAGATTAGTTTGTTTGTTCATCAGAACTGATTTGGAGAAATTTAGATTTATATCACTTGATCACCAGTTAATCCAGTGCAGTGAATGGGTTCCGTCAGAATGAGAGTCCAAACAGCTGATAAAAACATCACAATAATCCACAAGTAATCCAAACAAGCAGCTTTTAACTTCATAAGATTTAGAGTTAATGGAAGGACTGGAGTCGTGTTGATTATTGTGATGTTTTTATCAGTTGTTTAGTCTCTCATTCCGATGGCACCCATTCACTAGGGGGAGTCCATTGGTGAGCAAGTGATGTAATGTTACATTTCTCCAAATCTGCTCTGATGAAGAAACAAACTCATCTACATGTGGTTGGCCTGAAGTAATGCATATTTTCAGCAAATTTAAATTTTGGGGTAAGCTATCCTTCAAAAATATTTAATGTATGTCTCATTGAATGTATAGAACCCATTTGAAGGCTTAAAGTAAAAACTACCTGAAGCGGAATCACAAAGACAACACTTCCTGTTCCTCTCCCCAGACTGGCAGCAGGGCAAGCACTGACTCTCAGGGGCATGTAGGGCAAAACCTGGGTGACAGGTGAGACAGCTCTGGGGTCCGGCACCAGAACAATGTTTACAGGACTCGTCACAGGGTTCACAAACTCCCTAATGCCATTGACAAAGACACATGCAAAGTGAAATCTTGTTGTTTACACTGCTGAATGAACATTTGGACTGAAATATAAATAATATTAATAGTTTTCATCTTTTGACAAAAATAGCAGTAACTGATCAGGTGCTGCTATAAATAACAGCACAAACTTCCACACACACACTGTCATCAGCACTTACACCCTGTGAGTAATATCGGCTCTCTTCACAGCGAGGGTAACACACCCCATCCTGCAGGACACTGCCCCAGTCACACGTCACACAGCCCTGGGGAGTGTTATCTGCAAAAAACACAGAAACCTTTAGATGAGAAAGGGTGAGGCACCAACTGTTTCTTTCAAAGAGATCAACGTTTTGCCTTTTCTGTTTAATCTTTATTTGAATTGAACCCAGAATATTCATTTTGGATTGGAATTAAATTAACATTAGGGGCCTACTTAATACTAGATTTAAAAATGTGTTTCCCCGGAAATCCTGTGTCAGCCAGACAACTTTCTTAGAGATTTATTATATACCTTCTTGGCTGCCAAGTCAACAGATCTTATTTCATTGCTATTTTATGCCATGGATTTTATTGAACAGTCAGTAAACAGAACCAAATATAATTTGTCTGCAATAACATTTCATGATAAAACGAGGCCTATAATGACTAGAATGATGATACAACAATATTATGGAAGCTTATAAAATGTGAAAAAAAAAAGATAACCATAGCACCTGTGCAGGACTTGCAGCTGGTGTGGCACTGTCTGCAGCTGTGCCCGCTCTCATAAAAGCGCTCTGGACATTGATCCACACACTGCCTGGTACCCTGCAGGTCTAGCAGAGGAGGTGTGCACACCCTGCAGGTGTCCGGCCCTGGACCTGAGCACTGCTCACAGGAGCGGTCACACTTCTCGCAGCGCTCCCCTGTGCTGTAGTACCTGGCACATCAAGTGAAATAAATGCACGTCTTGTTATTACAGACAATGAACAGAAGACAGTAAATTACTGGTAATGGATCTGTAGTTATTACTTCTGCTGACCACGCCCCACAGGCCTAGCCATATTATCTGGACATTAACATTTGACCCTTGTTAAATATACTCAGGTCTTTGACTATTTTAAGAGAAGTTTGGGAAGCTACAGTTTTAACAAACACTAGTGCTTTTCTATTAACTAAGCTTTTTATTACCAATGGATAATGTGCGCGTGCGTGTGTGTGTGTGTGTGTGTGTGTGTGTGTGTGTGTGTGTAGGAAGATCTTACCCTGTGGGACAGTGGCTAACGCACAGATGAGAGAGCAGATGAAGGTAGCCTGGTGCACAGCTCAGACAGTCTCTGGGAGATGCCCCGGCACAAGTGGCACACACATGATCGCAGGGCATACAGAAACCCAGCTCTACCCCATCAGCCTCCTCATGGGCACTGTAAGTTCCCGCAGGACATTTGCTTACGCACGAACCGTCTGGAATACAAAGAGGTTCCCATTAAACCATTTAAATGTTTTCCCTTTCAACAATGCTCTAGATCCAAGAGAGGGATTTAAAAGACAACCCACAACAGATGAACACTTTAAATCAGTATTAATAATGACAAACAATTTCATTGTTTTCTTAACAGTATAAGTATACAAAAGAAATGCACTGATGTGAGTTCAGATGATTTCGTACTGTGGAGGTAGTTGGGCAGGGCGCAGGTCTGGCAGTCAGAGGGTCCCGACCCTTCGCAGGACTGGCAGAGCCGATGACATGCTTGGCAAGTAAACTGGTTGTTTTGGAGGAATGTTCTGGGTGGACAGTCAGAATCCCCAGTAACCCCACACATCATGGTGTTGGGATCCAGAACCAGACCCTTTTCACACTGCAGACACTGGGTGGGATCTGGACCCTCACAGTATGCACAGGTCTGGTGACATTCTACAGAGCCGATATGGGACATATTAATGACACATAATACATTTATATTTATTCACTCTTCAGTCACAATGATCACTCCGTTATTGTGATAAGATAACCAAATAAATAATCAAATAACAAGTATACTTTTGATGCAGACTCTTTTAACTTTTAACTTTTTAAAGTAAATGAAATGGTGCAATGGTGTTTTAAAAAAGTGTGATCCTGGTCCACTCTCTGCAGTCTCCAGAAGTTATGAGTGATCTTTAGAAGTTATGCGTGAAGTGTCTTTTAAATTGCTGATTGCTGAGCATTTTCAACCTTGTAGGATGGGGTGTCAAACTCAATTAGTCACATGTAGTTTTCAAATAAGTCTGAAGAAGGACTTGATTAGTTGAATCAGGTGTGCTTAATCTAAACTCTGCAGGACTCTGGTTTTTGACACCCCTGCTGTAGGATATGTACCCCACTATGTTTGTCTACCATTTTCCAAATCACTGGTAATCTGGAAATTATCCCATTACCCACTCATTTAGTTTTTAGCTGTTTTTGCTCTAACTCAATCTCACTAAAGTCTGCCTTAACCATAGTCACTGAGGATCTGTGTGGGTCACCTGATTAGCTGGGAGACTAGTCATATTGCCTCTTCTTTACTAAAGATTCACAGATGTTTCACTCAAGTGTACAATTCTTAAAAATAGAGATGCTCACATGCCTTCTTAATGGGTGCTGGCGCCCCCTAGGGGAATCCCTGGTACAAAGTATGCATGATTAGAAACATTGGGCTATGCACATACTGTGAAATTTAAATTAAATTTACAATTAAAAAATTTTTATTTATGCATTTATTTAGCAGACTCTTTTATCCAGTGCATTCTGGCTACAAATTTTTACATATGGTGTGTTCCCTGGGAATCGAACCCCCAACATTGCGCTTGATAGCACAGTGCTCTACCAATTGAGCAACAGGAACACTAATAGCACACACTATGCGCAAACCATAGTCTATTTGTAAAACTGGAAGGTGGAACTTATACCGCCGGCTTCACAGATAAGTCTTAAACTAGTCTCAGATTCAAATGCATGTTTGAGCCGTCTCAACTGAAAATATCTTGCTCCGAAATATCTTAAAATATGTCAGTGATGTAGTTCTGTGTCAAGATGCACACCTGTAATGATATGCTTAATCTAAGCCCCATTTGTGAACCCAGGCCATACTGTCCAGGATTATACTGGTTTTGTTTGTTAGTGGTTAATACTTCACCCTGGCATTCCTTTTCAGAGGTCTGGTAATATGTTCCCGCTGGGCACTCTTCCAAGCACGTGCCCTCGTAGAGTTTTGGGTTGAGGGCAGAGCAGGTCTCGCAGTCATCAGAGAGGGGTCCTGAGCAGGTGGCACAGGTGCGATGGCAGCTCACACAGACCCCCTGATCTAAGTCTTCAAAGTAGCCCTTCGGACAGACAGCCTTGCATGCCCCGTTTAAAAGCAAATAGAGAAAACTGCATCCTGAAACACCATAGTTACACAATGTTATTAGATTACAAATTCACTGTAATTAATTATCCACTGATATACTATTGAATGTGTTCTAACCGGCCTGTGCATACTTCCTTATTAATAGATTATACACAAGATAATATAACAGGGAAAAGAAATTCAATATTTTCCTTGTTAGTATCACTTTTCAGTGCTCTTTTAGCTGTATCTGTTACTAGTTAAACAATGCCAGCAGTAACAATAACTCACTTGTACAGGTGGACAAATCGATGCACACGTCACAGTGAGGAGCACAGCGTCTGCATGTGCCATCTTCTGCCACGTAGCTCATGGGGGTGCAGTTCTGCCTGCACTGGCCATTGGCCAGATGAAGGCCTTCTCGACACGAAAGGCACTGTGTGCTTATGCCATCACAGGTCAAACAGAGTTCATCGCAAGGTTCGCATGTCCCCAGCTCTGTCTCAAAATACCCTCTGCAAGAAACCCAAGAAAAACACGTTTGTTTCCCTCTTGTGTTCATTAACATATCCTCATGAATGCTAGTACTAAAAACCTCTGAAAGTCATTCGGCTTTCAGTTCAGCGTCAGTTTACAGTCATTTTTAGTGATGCATTTTCAAATGGTCTTTCCGTGTTTCGAAAACACTAAACAAAAAATGTATAAACGTATCGATAGTAGAGATAATCATTGACGTCATCGATATTTACCTCTGTCTTATTTATCTACACATATTCAAGACTTTTTCATTTCTTGCATAGTAGATATTTCAACAATATTAAAGGCTTCAAAGTCAAATCTCAAATCGGTGCAATATTTAGCATCCATAAAATATAAATATTTATTAATATAAAAATTCTAACTGAAATCTCTAGGTGTATTTCTAGGTATTAATGTATATTAATTTGATTATATATACAGTATTGTTCAAAATAATAGCAGTACAATGTGACTAACCAGAATAATCAAGGTTTTTCGTATATTTTTTTATTGCTACGTGGCAAACAAGTTACCAGTAGGTTCAGTAGATTCTCAGAAAACAAATGAGACCCAGCATTCATGATATGCACGCTCTTAAGGCTGTGCAATTGGGCAATTAGTTGAATTAGTTGAAAGGGGTGTGTTCAAAAAAATAGCAGTGTGGCATTCAATCACTGAGGTCATCAATTTTGTGAAGAAACAGGTGTGAATCAGGTGGCCCCTATTTAAGGATGAAGCCAACACTTGTTGAACATGCATTTGAAAGCTGAGGAAAATGGGTCGTTCAAGACATTGTTCAGAAGAACAGCGTACTTTGATTAAAAAGTTGATTAGAGAGGGGAAAACCTATAAAGAGGTGCAAAAAATGATAGGCTGTTCAGCTAAGATGATCTCCAATGCCTTAAAATGGAGAGCAAAACCAGAGAGACGTGGAAGAAAACGGAAGACAACCATCAAAATGGATAGAAGAATAACCAGAATGGCAAAGGCTCAGCCAATGATCACCTCCAGGATGATCAAAGACAGTCTGGAGTTACCTGTAAGTACTGTGACAGTTAGAAGACGTCTGTGTGAAGCTAATCTATTTTCAAGAATCCCCCGCAAAGTCCCTCTGTTAAAAAAAAGGCATGTGCAGAAGAGGTTACAATTTGCCAAAGAACACATCAACTGGCCTAAAGAGAAATGGAGGAACATTTTGTGGACTGATGAGAGTAAAATTGTTCTTTTTGGGTCCAAGGGCCACAGGCAGTTTGTGAGACGACCCCCAAACTCTGAATTCAAGCCACAGTACACAGTGAAGACAGTGAAGCATGGAGGTGCAAGCATCATGATATGGGCATGTTGGGTGTTATGGATGGTGTTGGGCCTATTAATCGCATACCAGGGATCATGGATCAGTTTGCATATGTTAAAATACTTGAAGAGGTCATGTTGCCCTATGCTGAAGAGGACATGCCCTTGAAATGGTTGTTTCAACAAGACAATGACCCAAAACACACTAGTAAACGGGCAAAGTCTTGGTTCCAAACCAACAAAATTAATGTTATGGAGTGGCCAGCCCAATCTCCAGACCTTAATCCAATTGAGAACTTGTGGGGTGATATCAAAAATGCTGTTTCTGAAGCAAAACCAAGAAATGTGAATGAATTGTGGAATGTTGTTAAAGAATCATGGAGTGGAATAACAGCTGAGAGGTGCCACAAGTTGGTTGACTTCATGCCACACAGATGTCAAGCAGTTTTAAAAAACTGTGGTCATACAACTAAATATTAGTTTAGTGATTCACAGGATTGCTGAATCCCAGAAAAAAAAAATGTTTGTACAAAATAGTTTTGAGTTTGTACAGTCAAAGGTAGACACTGCTATTTTTTTGAACACACCCCTTTCAACTAATTGCCCAATTGCACAGCCTTAAGAGCGTGCATATCATGAATGCTGGGTCTTGTTTGTTTTCTGACAATCTACTGAACCTACTGGTAACTTGTTTGCTACGTAGCAATAAAAAATATAATAAAAACCTTGATTATTCTGGTTAGTCACATTGTACTGCTATTATTTTGAACAATACTGTATATAGTATTTTATATATCATTGGGGTTGTTTCTTTCTTTCTTTCTTTTTGAAGTCCCTTATGCTCACCAATGCTGCATTCATTTTATCAAAATACAATTATATTTTAATATATATAAAATGTAATTTATTTCTGTGCTGTCAAAGCTTAGTTTTCGGCATCATACTTCAGCCTTCAGTGTGACATGATCTTTCAGATCATGTAAATAAAGTAACATTTATTTCTATTAGCCATGATGAAAATGTTGTACTGCTTAATATTTTTGTGGAAACCATTTTTTTTTTTTCAGAATTCTTTGATAAATTGAAATCTGACCCCCAATCTTTTGACCAGTAGTGTATATACCGTCAATTAAATTATGTTATAAATATATTTTAGATGTCCAAATATTTTTGGGTCCTCCGTAAAGCATGTTTTTGGAGTTCCAGCCATAGCGACTCACTCTGGACACTCTGACCAGCAGCTGCCCTGGAACAGATAGAGCTGGTAAGTGTCCGTCTTACAGCTCACACACTCGTCTCTGCTCTCACACGCCTCGCAGTGAGCAGAACACCTCTCACACAGCAGACTGGAGCTGTTCCCAAAGAATCCCAGAGGACAGCGCTCTACACACACAGCCTCCTGCTCCAACATGTATCCTGTTGAGACAGCAAACAGAGGTGCGAAGAACCTATTAAGGAGATTAATATCTTATTTATTCAGCAAGTTCTTTTGAAGCAGGAACTCATTAAAAGGGGAATTTGACAGTCTGTTTATCAGGTGGGAGGGAAAGGAAAGCTAACCTATACGTTACCAGTAGCACATGTGATGCAGTTCTGAGCCTCTGGACCATAACATGTCAGGCAGGATCGATCACAGTAACGGCAAGTGCGGCTTTCCACTAATAAAATACAAATAAATAAATAAAAGACATGATTATT
This sequence comes from Carassius gibelio, assembly GCF_023724105.1. NCBI lineage: Eukaryota > Metazoa > Chordata > Actinopteri > Cypriniformes > Cyprinidae > Carassius > Carassius gibelio. The sequence goes on along the minus strand of NC_068395.1, from coordinate 11,177,953 downwards.
TTATCTAAACTTTTCATTTAGAGTTCCAAAGCAGTTTTACAGAGATTGAAACAGTCACACAATTGCAGGTCAAAAGTGTGTATTACTACCACATATTCACCAGAGGACAGTATTGCACAAACTATAACAGACCTAAGCAAATCCTAAACAGCAAGTTTGCAAAAAAAGGTAGACTTATCTTTTTTATTGTTCTTATATTAAACGGCAGGCATTCTCACCATCAACATATTGGCCTTCCGGGCAGCTGATCACCGGGCACTTCCCGTAAACCGGCCGGCTCCAGCCACTGCATCTGTCACAGTCCCTCAGTCCAGGGCCGTGGCAGGTCAGGCAGGAGCTGTGACAGGGCTGACAGCGCCACCCTCTGGAGTCTTTAAATGTGTCTGCTGGGCACTCCTTCACGCAGGTGCCATCTTTTTCATGCAAAAAGAAGTGTTTATCCTCTTATCTTTAGTGTTGTGATTTACATCAAATTATTTTTAGTTGAAATATTATTTCACAATATTACTGTTTTTACTCTATTTTTGATCAAATAAATGCAGCCTTGTTAAGCATGAGAGAAGATGCAAAAATCATATCAAGCCCAAACGTTCGCTGTTAACAGGTGATAAAACAGTTGTTATTTTTCATAGTATATTAATTTAGTAGGAATAAGTAGGTGTGTATAAATCAAAAACATGAACATTAATTTGCATGAATGAACCTGATCTCAGATCAGAATCACAGTGCTAACCTGTGTAAGGTTTTGCATTAACTATATTTGCATTTCTATTTCCCATTAAAAACAATTGAGGGAAACAGTGCTTCTCTGCACAACATCCTTTCTGGGATATATACATATTTATTTAAAGGTTTCAGTAAATTCATGGATATTTAAAATAAAAAATAAATTGATTTTGACCTTATCTATGTAAATCCAAGTTTTAAAAGAAATTCTGTTTGATAAAGAATTTAATTCTTGAAGCATTTTCCATTGTACAGTACTGTTTTTATTATACTGAAGCACTTTCTTTCATGGTACTCGACTACAATTTTAATTGTTTGTGTCTCATTGTTTTTATTTTGATGTGTGTGCTTTTAGTTGTTTTTAATTGTGCTATATAAATAAATGATTGTCATCTCACAATTCAGAATTTATCTTGCAATTCTGAGTTTAAATTCACTATTCAGAGATGAAAGTCATTCAGAGCAATTCTTAGAATTCTGAAACTAGCAATTTGTTTTCTGTTTGGTGTTACGGAAAGTACTTCACCTATAAACATTATATTCAAAATTGCTAATACTTATAGGTTAATAAATACATGACAACAAAACATTTAAGTTTCATTATAAGTGACCCATTGGAGTTTTGTGGGGTTTTTTCACAAGCTCTCTACGAAAAAGTAGTATTCATTTTAAATTGTAGGTTTAGCCTAGACTTAACAAACCAAAGTAATGAGACTGAAACCGCTATGGCTATCAGGAAAATGAGAGTGAACTTTAGCGAGGTGTTCAGGGGAAGTAGTGTACGCACTGTTCAGGAAGTATCCGGACTGGCATGTGAGACACAGGCTATCGCTCCAGCAGTCCACACACGGCTCTGGGCAGCTGATACACAGTCCTCTCCCGCGGTCCTCGTAGGTCCTCTGGGGACAGTGCTGGCGACACTGCTGTCTGTATCTTCACACAGATAACAAACAATAGGCTTGTCACATATTGAGGCTAAACTGAGGGCTGTTTTACATGCTTGGATGAGTCATTACAGAACTTTGAAGCTATTTGAGCTTTTTTCTGTGTTCACTAAAAGAATTATGCAAGTCAAGTAATGTGGCAAACAGATTCCTTTATGCAGTCTTGCAGGTCAGTTGTGAGTGTGGTCGTGGAGAAAGCATAAGATTGAAATCCTAAGTACTTTGCTGAGATTGTACAGCCAGGACCATTGGAAGCCTTTTTTTTTTTTTTTTTTTTTTTTTTTTTTTTTTTTTAATAAACTGTTTGCCTTCTTTTGCATAAGCATTCATAGTCACATCACTTGTCTACCTTACATAGAAAATTGGTGGATTTTTTTTTTATTGGTAACTAAAACTATAACTATAAATAAAAATGAAATAAATGCAAAGGGAACATTTCTCATTTTCATTTAGTTTATATAATATATATATAATATAATAAATATATAATTCAAAATATCCACAAAAAAATAAAAACCTCAACTAAAATATTGTTTTAATTATTAAAAAATAACACAGGTTTGCAATGAAAATAATGACAATAGTTGGTGCTTCAAAAAATGGCATAAAATACATGATTGGAAAAATTTAATGTAATAAAACAAAAATCTTATACGTTCACTTAAAGTTGATGTTTGTTTGGCAAGAAGAAATCCACAAAAGTTGCATGCATTTCTAGATTAAACATCAAGTAATTTTAGGTGACTGAATAATCTGCTCACAGAAAGAAATAAAACATCTTATATATTTTTTCAGCATGCTCTAAATCACAGGTAATACAATACCTGTATATTACATTTATTAAAAGTGCCACAATTCTCTCAATTTTTTAATTTTGATTTGTGCCAGTTTCTCTGCCAGTTTCATTCTCATTAACATATGCAGTGGACAGTTTTTAATTTGCTAAATAATTTTGCAACCATATAATATTTTTCACAGAAAATTTCAACTTTGGAAACAATGCAATGATGATGTATTAACTGAAAGCTAATGAATTACTTTAAATTCAACAAAAAGTCAGAAAATGTAGCAGCTGGTTGAACCGTAAAGGAGTTTGTTCAAAACTCTTTAGTTGCCTCACTATCACTTGGTTGGAGCAATATCAATATCCTTCCTATCACTTGGAGCTGTTTGAAAACTTGCTTACGAAGACTTTGGAGCAGCTTCAGACCAGCAACGTCTTTGTAGACTTACTTTTGTATCAAATACGCTCTGAATCACAAGCTCCCGCTTCAAGGTGAGGAATATAATGCCGGCTGAGATTCTGTGAGCCCGGGGCAATTGGTTTCAGTGCTTTGACAGAGAGAGTCTGAGTGAAGAGTAACCAGAGAAGCCAAACCACACCAGAGGAATCAAAACCGTTCCGAAACCACAGCGCACCTGCCTGCAGCATTCAATATGTAAAAGCATGAGATCGGAAGACAACAGTTTACAGTCTGTTGTCATAATTCTATCACGATTCTTTTAATGTTGTTTAGACCTTTTGGGAATAAGACAGTCTTCTGATTTCTGATTGACTGCAGTGTTTATGAGGACTGACTAACAATTATACAGTAAAGTTATAAGAGAGCTTTTATATTAAAGGAAGAGAGAAAATGAGGAACAATTGTAGAGATAATATAATTGCACGATGGTCTCTCCTTATTAAAAAGAAGAAACTCCTGCTGTGTTGCTAAACAACTGCAGGAATGACAGCATAAGCATTAGAACACTATCAAAGCTGCTTGAGAAGAAGTTATAAAAACTGACGAACTGATATTTCTGGCATAATATTTTCTTTATTTTTCCCTTCCATCAAAAATAGTTAGAAACTCAGACTGGACTAAAGTGTTTGGTCCTGTATTTAGGCCAAAATTAAACTCACTGCCAAGTCTGTTTACATTTAATACAAAAAAAACTTTTAGTAAATACTGTGTATTAGAATAAGATTTTTAAGACTTTTACTCAGCAAGCACACATCAATTGGATCTAAAATGACAGTAAAGACATTTCTAATGTTACAAAACATCTATTTAAAAAAAAAAAAAAAAAAAAGAAATATATATATATATATATATATATATATATATATATATAAAATGATTCTTGATCAAATCAGCATATTTTAATGATTTATGAAAAATCACGTGTCACTGAAGACTGGAGTAATGATGCTGAAAATTACGGAATTAAATATATATATATATATATATATATATATATATATATGTGTGTGTGTGTGTGTGTGTGTGTGTGTGTGTGTGTAAAGAAACAGTTATGTTAAATCTTAACAATATTTTACAATGTTACTGTTTTTTAATGAAAAATGTTTTTGTTAAATGAATGTGTAAAATAAATAAATAATATAAACAATACATTTTGTGAGTCCTTTTAAAACCATTTAAAAAAATTCTTACCCCAAAACATTTGACTGGTAGTGCATGTATTATTTTTCAAATAATTTCAATGTCACCTTTTACACTCTAGCCTTGTAATAAAAAAAAACTCATTAAAATAAAACTTTGCTCATTGAAATTAGTAAAACTTATGAATTAATTTCTGTACAAAACTGAAATTGTAATGTATTTTAACTTTATTTAGATTTTTTTTTTTTTTTAGGATGAGTGTGCTGAGTTGTAATCTGGACAACTAGCACAGATTTTGAGATAGGATATTTTTTTTTTTTTTTTTTGTATTTCATAGTTTTGAGGACTTTATTATGATGCTAAAATGTGGAAAATAGTATCAAAATAGTAACTAGGTGTCTTGAAATGTCTAACCTAGTACTGCAGGTGTTAATCAATCTTAACGTAAGTCATAATAAATACAATCTAAATAAATCAATTTTAATGTGAAGATAAATTGAATAAAACTACATAAATCACAGGTTTTCACTATGGTCAACACATATCTTGTTGTAGTCAAGCAGTCGATAAGCATGGCTGATCAAGTGCTCCGTCTGAGACACAGAGGTGCCTCACTTTGGAACTCAACACTTAAGCAAGATGTTTGAGTGAGACGGAGGACAACAGCTGCCATGGCAATAGCGCAGGCACAATGAAAGCATGAGGAATGTTTGGGGGGATTAACATTGCTCTTTTCCTCTCTGAGTGGACTTTCATTAGTCAGGACTCTCGTACAAGACACTCCAACCCTCTGAGCAAAGAAAGTCCTTCAGTTTCAACCGAGCGAAGAGGAGATAGGCTCAAATTAGTGAGGAGAGAGAGCAAGAAGACAGATTGAGTGAGTTGAGGGAAAAACTCATAAGAGGTGCCTCTATGTATAGCAGCGTGGATCTCAGGTAACCGGCTGTGAGACTTAACTAAAAGTGAAATCTGATGCACACAATAGCTGGAGGCCACAACACACAATCAAACCTCTGTTCTCTTCATAGTATCTCTGCAATATGCGCCAAAAGACAGCCTTAAAGGAATAGTTCAGCTAAAAATGAAAGTTTGCTGAAAATGTACTCCCATTCAGGCCATCCAATATGTAGATGAGTTTGTTTCTTCATAGGAACAGATTTGGAAGAATTTAGCATTACATCACTTGCTCACCAAAGGATCCTCTGGGGTGGATGGGTGCCGTCAAAATGAGAGTCCAGTCAGCTGATAAAAACATCACAATAATCCACTCCATCAATTAACATCTTGTGAATTGAAAAGCTGTATTCATCACTGAAGTTTTTAACTTGAAATACAAGTCATCTGTTCATAATATTGCTTTCCCCAGTGTTTTTAGCAGCTGTTTGGACTCTTATTCTGACGGCACCCATTCACTGAAGAGGATCCATTGGTGAACAAGTGATGTAATGCTACATTTATTCCAATCTGTTCCTATGAAGAAACTCCTCTTGGTCTTGGATGGCCTGAGAGTGAGTACATTTTCAGCAAATTAAATTTTATAGCAATCGGAATGAACAGATTTCTCAAATACAGTACAGACTTACAAGAAGTAGCCGTCTGTGCAGCTGTGGCAAACCACTGGATCATCTGTCGAGGACACAAAACAGGTAATGACTATAAAAACATTTTTTTGTCACTGTTAAGCATAAAACAAGTACATAACAAACAACTGGAAAACAATTGACTGCAAGTATTAATAAACAGTAAAGAACAACCATAATATTACATAAATAAATGGCACTGCTAAAATAATGAAACATAGAATCTGTTATTTACCTGCAGAGCATGTTTTACAGCCAATACCGCAGTCTATACATTCTCGCGTATCCAGATCCTGAACCTGACCTGTGGTTCAAGAAAATGTCTGTTAGTATCATATGTGTGTGTGTGTTATACAATAGTTACACACATACATTCATAACTACCATATTTTTATTTATTAATAAATGTGTTGCATGAATAAGGCAAATGATTGGTGAGCAAACAACAATATAAAAATGTTTGAAATATACACAGGTGAAAAAAACTGGAACGTTTGGTACAGTATATGTAAGCGCTAAATCTAAAAGTGGAGTTTTAAATCTAAGTGGAGATTTTTTATTTCTTTTGCGAAAATGTCCATTAATTAAACTTACTTACTCAAATCATGTTTGATGTTAATATGAACACTTAAATGTATATTTTGAATGTTTTTTTTTTCACTACTCTACAAGTACAAATAGCTCAAAATCTCAAGACTGAATAGTTCATGAAAAAAACAATGGTTTTGCAGTGCATTGCATTAATGTATATGTCAATATACGAAGAATTTGGTTATATTAAATGTGTCTTTTATTTAATTTAACTGTAATCATGGTAGTTTAATTTTACATCTTGCACTTGTGATGCATCTCAATTCGCCTATTATACTAACCCCTAAAAGTATGTCCTTTTTTTTGTGAAGAAGGAGTAAATAGTTTTGAGTGAGTAGAAGAGACAGACTACCACGTCATAAAATTGCATCTTGAAAACACGGACTGCTCTTTCAAATAGATACATGCATGGAGTGGTGCAGGGATCATATATTTTTACAGGCCGAAACCAAGAAACTCTCAGAAAAAGTATTTGGGACTTATTAATTCATTTATTTATTAAAAGAGACTGGAAGCATTGATGGAGGCTTAAAGGTAGAGATGTTAAAGTTATGCGACCTTGATGAAGTTAATTTATATCCTTTTTTAGTGCTTCAACGTTCAGAAAAGCTGTGTTCATTTATGACTGAAATCTATAAGAATCATAAACTTTTGTGGGTGGAAGAGTTCATGTTTCACAGGTTATGGAAAAATCCTGTTAAAAGGGAACCAGGGTGATGACAGCAGCAGGTCGGCCTACAAAAATGGCATCACTGCAGCGCTTTATTCTTTAAGATAAACCAGCCTGTCGATCAATTTATAGAAAGATAAACTCACCAAGGCCACACAAGGCTGTCAGACAGACGCCGCTCAGAAGATTGTAGCCTTCTCTGCACTTGGCACAAACTTTGGCATCAGCACAGATCTCACAGTTAGGCAAACATGGGACGCAGGTGTATTGCTCTCGGTCCGCATAAAACTCTCGAGGGCAGTGTAGTCTGCAGTGACCCTGATACAGGAAACGCTCCTTCCCCTCCTCATCTTAAATCACACACAAAATACATTTAGCATGGGGACTCACGATCCAAATCACCTTTATTTCAATAATTTTCCACTGATCAGAGGAGATACATATATACAGAGGAGATCACTTCTACATATAGAAACCAAACCAGGAGTACTAAAATGTTCAGTTTGTGAGGAATTTATTTATATGTCTTTTGTAACTTGCAGGTTATATGTATCACTCGCTTTCTTTTAATAAATCACAGCATGTTTTCAAAGCAGGTAATATTATGACATTGGAGTTATTCCATCAATAGCAACCAAGGGAGAATGTCATGAAAGCATAAGCATGTTTATTTAGAAATTATTTTCATGACAATAAATTCCAGTTGTCACTACTGTAATATACATATATATGTGTGTGTGTGTAACACTGGATCACAAAACCAATCTTAAGTCACAGCAATAGCCAAAAAATACATTGTATGGGTCAAAATTATAGATTTTTTGTTTTATGCCAAAAATCATTAGGATAAAGATCTTTATCCATGAAGATATTTAGTAAATTTCCTACTGTAAATATATTAAAACATAATTTTGATTAGTAATATGCATTGCTAAGAACTTCATTTAGACAATTTTAGAGGTGATTTTCTCAATATTTAGACTTTTTTGCACCACCAGATTCCAGATATTCAAATAGTTGTATCTCGGCCAAATATTGTCATATTGCCAAATATTGTCAATTTCCAAAAACTCGTGGTCCAGGGTCACATACCTATACTGTATTTATAAATCATTTATTTATTTGTTTATTTTATGAAATTAATGTTTTCATTCACCAACGAGGCATTACAGTTTGATAAATAAATGTTTCAAATAAATTCTGTTCTTTTGAAAATTGCTATTGCCTTTTCTATCATCAAAGAATCCTGAAAAAAAAAATATTAAGCAGCACAACTTTTTCAGTACTGATTTAATAAATGATTAATAATAAATAATGCATTAATAACAAATGTTTCTTCAGCAGAATCAGCATTTAAGAATGATTTCTGGAGGATCATGTGACACTGAAGACTGGAGAATGGCTGCTGAAAATTCACCTATGCGTCACAGGAAGAAACTGCATTGTAATATATATATACATATATATATATATATATATATAAACTTTTACTTTAAATTGTAATACTTTTTCACAATATTGCAGTTATAGTGTATTTTTGGATCAAATTAATGCAGCCTCTGTGAACATAAGAGGCATCTTTAAATAAATAAATAAATCCAAACTACTTTTTATTGCAGCAGCCAAACAAGCTCTGACTGAAGAAAATGATTTTGGCATGAAATAAAACCAGGACTTGCTCTTGGCGAGTTTTGCTGAATGCACTGAAAGATTAGAAGCCACATTACTCTTTCCGCAAACAATCACTAAATCTGAAACTTGGGTATCAACATCTGCTTGTGTCTATCATGAGATCTTCTTTAAATAGAAACAGTAACAGGGATCTGGCTGACAGGTTTTGCCAAGACTGGGACCCATAAACAAGGGCTAAGGAGAGTGAACAGGCACTTTTGGCAGTGTTGTAGTTGTCGCACACTGGTGGATGCAAGGCCTCTCCGTTCAACCACCTCGGGCCGCGGAGAGAGAGATTAAGATTTACAGCTCTCTTCTTTGAGATGGTTGAAAAGGAGGGATGGCAACCACACACGCCTACTAAACAGTATTCAAAAGAGTGGCTTGGTTTGCTGAAGACCAGAGTTTGCTTATTCTGTTCTACTGAAGTAATGGTTCTGATGCCATTCCAAACCTGCACGCTGTTATTTATATGCGACAGTGGAATGTTAGTTTGGTGAATAATTAAAATTACGATCTGTTCCAAAGACTTGTAATGATATTTTTATAGTGTTTCATTCATTGTACTTTGAAGCTTGACAGATGAGGTTAATTGGAACCATCATTGTATGAAAAGGATTTTAATTTCTGGTTGAACTGTCCCTTTAACTTCCCAGAGTTCCACAAAAAATAAAATAAAAATACAGACAAGGTGTATCCCAATTCACTTTTTTTTTTCACTTTCCTATATCATTTTGTAGTATAAAGTAGTAGTGTGTAAAAGTAGTAGTGTGATTCACACTAAACAAATTCCAATAATAGGAAGTGCTTTTCAAATCCCCTGATGATGCACTGATTTATCTGATGGAACAAAGAAGGAAAACTTCCTGCACTTCACGGTCACGGCTTTAAAGGGACAGTTCATCCCCAAAATGTTGTCATCACTTACTCACACTCAAGTTGTTCCAAATCTGTTTCGACACACACACAAAAATATATATATATATATTTAAAAGAATGTTGGTAAACAAACAGTTGGCGGTAGCCATTGACTTCCATAGTATTTTTTCATACTATGGAAGTCAATGGCTACCATCAAGTGTTAAGGGGAGAAGTTATCGGACTGCGATGCTGTATGACAAAAAATGACCTTATAACATGTTTGGCTGATGTTCTTTCAAAGTTTGAAAAGGTTTAGTAATAAACAATTGTTCTTCACGTAACCTTAATAGAGAATTTGTGGGAAGTTGTCAAGTCTTTAATGTTCTCAAAAAATCTAAACTTCATTCATTTAGCACTTTTTCTTTGATAGTTTATTTAGACGTTTCTTTGACATCTGATAGGAATCATCCTATAGACTATTGCAGATAACACTCTAAAAAAATATGTCTTGCAAATGCAGACGTTTATCAGATGTTTGTACACAGCAGATTCTTGCAGAGGCTACTTGTTTTAGAACTTTCAGAAAACTTTTAAAAGTAACATTTCCATAAAGTTAGAAAAATGATCAAATGGAGCTCCCCCATAATGTCAAATTCGTCAAATATTCGAAATAGCCTAGAAAAGCATTTAAAGACGACATTTAGAAATAACGTTTTTAAACCTTAATGGGAACGTTAGCAAAACGTTCTTAGAACATATTTTTGTTAGCAACAGAAAAGATGTTATACTTTAGTTAAGTGGTCTCACCTTTTCCCACTGGCATGTTTGGCAAAGTCTAGCCTACTGTTACAACTTCTTCAGTGACATCGATTACTGTTCAAAATCATAACAGATTCATTTATGGAGTGGACCTTCATTTCAACTCTTCCTCTAATTAAAAGTGCGCAAGACACTGTCATGTTTGAGGTCACTAAACAAACTCTCTTTCGAGGTGAAGCACTCTTTGTCACGTTGATGAATAGGGTGAGCGGCTTCATTGTTTCACCGCGGCAGCTGTGCTCGGAGGACTGGGAGGTTTGCCTTCCCAATTGTCTCTCGGAAAACCCCTTTGTGATCCTGCACAATGCTGCTACAGAATCGTACCACCCAATGACCAAAACAGGCGAAAACGCTTGATGTATTTTAACTTTTAATTAAATATTGAAATTCCAGGCTGTAATAACTCATAGCTGATTGAATGGTTCTTTTGCAGTGTCCCTGTTTACTCACAGCATTCTTAGCGTCAATGCAGACTTACAAACAACTCCACACATGAGCTTATTTTTTTTATTGATATATATCATGCTATAGTTTGAATTTCATAATTTCCGTAACCTTCTGAAAACATCACATCGCTATAAAGTTGTTCTACTGCGCATGCGCACTGACAGCGGGATAAGATTTGTTCCAATGGAGGCACCTGTTTGATCCAACAGATACTTAAACTGTTAAACTACAGATTATGATAGTGAACTACCACTCACCTAAACCACAAGCGGTGCACTCGAATAGCTCGTGACCCTTACACTCCGTGCAGGTGGGATGACAGGAAACGCACTGATTTTTTAGTAAGAACTGTCCGCTGGGACAGGAGGACACCACCGGCGATCTGGCTTGAATAACACCGACAATAAAGAACAAATAAAATAAAGAGTACATCGTTCGCGATGTTGTAGATACAGTGCATCTATTCGCAATGCATGCACACACTCACACTCTCACACACATACAGTTCATTCAGTGTGGGTCAGTCCTGCGCTGCCAATGATAACGAGCGTCTAAAGAACAAAACTTGCCCAACAAGTTGCTTTCAATAAGGGGATTGGTCAACAGGTCCACCTATTGCTCTGCTCCATGTGATACAAAGGAGAAGGATACTGTTATGCACAAACGCAAAAAAGTTATCTGGTGATGTATTCTACCTCGTAACATTTTGATCAAGCATATCTATAATTTATCAGAGAACAGCAGTAATCAATACAAAGTATTTCATAATGTGTGCATCGTAATATACAGTTGTAAAATATAATTATGATATTATTATGGTGTTGTTGTTAATAATAACAACAATTCTCTGGATTTCACAGAAAACTATGTTTTGAAGGATCCCTATTGACAGTCTCTCGCGAGCTCTGTGCAAACCTTTGAAGACAAAATGAGCAGCAGAGGGAGGCAGAGTGTGCGCTATTGCTTATATATCAGTCCGAACAACAGGCTCTCCGTTGTTTTAGAAGAAATAACATTTTCTGTTCTTCGGAAAAATACCGTATGTTCCGGTTAGAGCGTCGTGGCATAATGAAAAAATTCCATATTGTTTTTTTTTTTTTTAAATGACTTACTATAGTCTGAATGTCTAATAATAATAATTATAATAATAGGCTATTTAAGTAATACATGTAATGATACAATAAAACATATAATAATAATAATAATAATAATAATAAAACTATCCACCAGGTACTTATTATTGAACATTTTTAATCAGAATGACACAACTGACTTATAGCAATGTAAATGATTAACCAATCTATGCTAATCTGTTGATTGACATTCAATAAATAAATAAATAAAAATCATTTATAAAAAACAGTTTATCGATATTATTTATGTTAGGTAACAAATATTAATAACAGTATGTTATGATAGCCTTTTGTTTTCATCTAAAACAATGTCGTATAATAGACATGCATATAAAACAAAACAAAAAAAAGTGTGTGACACCAACAGACTGTCTGATTTCCAACCGTGGGCGGAGTCTGTAGCTCATTTATAACGTCATTCAGTAGGCGTGAGAGCGGGCTGTGGGCGGAGTCTCTCGCTCCTTTACGTCATTCATGAGGGGGTAAGATACGAGGTGGGCGTGTCTTCGCTGTCACTGCTGCATCAGTGAATGACATGAGGATGTGAAAGAACACAGCGGGCTGGGCATATGATTTTAAAGCCATTCTCGAACGGACTGCTATATGGACGATGAGGAATACACTAAGGGCTGACTGAGAAACGGTAAGACGCATCTTGAATGATAGCCTGCTTGCATAAGGAGCATCAGTGTGCAATAAGAAGCTGTAAGAATAGCTGCGCACCCGGGGCAGGTGCACCTGTCTTCTGTACGTGTCCGGACCGCTATAAGACGCATCTTGCGGGTATACAGTGTTTTTATTTATATATTTATTTTCCCAGTCGAGTCCAGTTTGAACAAAGGATCTTGGGTGTGATAATAAATGGCCGATTCTTTTGGTGGATTTGAGGTAAGGGCGTCTTGTCGGCGCATAACCATCCAATGCATTGCGATATGATTGAGGATTGAATTTTTCTTTGTCTGTAGACACATTATATGCCTATAAATCAGTATGGGCTGGCACTGTTGCGTAACAGGCTGAACAGAAAAATCCGTTTATGGATTACAAAATAATGTTCAAATATGTAATATTTGATGTGAGAGAAGGATGATGGTGGATGCTTTCGTGTTCATTGCCTCTATATGCACAAGTCCCCAGCAGAAATCAGCATGCCTTGGTTTACTGTATGTGTGTCAGAGATGCTCTTTGGGTAATCAGTCTATAGATGCTTTTAATATGTAGCCTACTTTATAGACATGATTTAAAGTAAATTAAGGTAGATAAAGAATAATGTATGTTTAGTTAGTTTCAGGTTACATAGTGGCTATTTAGTATTTACCAAATAAATAAATATTCAGGGATTTTTTTAAATTTTTTTTTTAATTATTTTTTATTATCTCAGAGAGATCATTCTGCTTTCACAATTTAAATACCAGAATTGTACTCCTAAAATTTAAACCGATCTACTTTGTTTTCATTCCTGAGATAGGAAATATAGGCTGTGTGTATAACTATTTCTGAATTGTTTAAAATATTGTTTAATCGTTTAAGGATGAGAAACACAGCTCTATTTAGATCCATTTCCAAGTAAAACTCTTGATTTTATCAACACAGTGCGGGCCATTTGAGATCACATAACCAGGGCTATACTACTACTACTACTTCTAATAATAATAACAATAAGCCACTTATGGGATATTATGGCTTGGTCATGTCTGTAGTAGGCTAAAAGATCATGTTTGTAAAATCTGATACTGTATCTTTGATTTTTGACATTTGACACCTGATTTGTGTAACTTATACTTTGTGCTTGTGGTCATCAGTCAGTTGAGGCTATCACTTGTCCAGTTGTTTTAGCATCAAACGGCACCCACAAGATAAATCCCACTAACTCAAAGCATGAGTAACTCAAATAGCTAATAGACAGAGAGATATTTTATTGATCCCTGAGGAGAAATTTATGAAAAGGCCAAACAGGTCCCTCCGAAACACAGGAAATGCGACAGCTTTCCACATTCACATAATACAAAGTTAAACTCTTTCAGGCAGACTGCCTCTCTTTTTGGTCGGTTCATCTTATTAAATGTTACACAAGAACACGTATGACCTTGACTTGATAGCTTCAGCTGCTGTCATACAATGTTACATGCACCTATTGACTCAGTCTGCAAGAAAAAAGGTGGATGATTTAAAGACAGATGGGTTAGGATGATCAGGGCAAGGCAACAAAGCAGAGACCTCGGGCCGGTGAAGCCATTGAGGGCCTATGTGCGACGGGGCATCAGGGGACAACATTTTGCAACCGATAAATAAGTTTATTTGTGTAGCGCTTTTTACGATACAAATCATTGCAAAGCAACTTTACAGAAAATTAAGTTTCTACAATACTTAGAAATAGCTTATCAGTGGTGATGATCGGTTGCTACATGGAATTCTGACCATGTTGTAAGCACTTTTATGAGCAGAGCTGAGGTTGCTGAGATCTGAGATAAAATTCAGTATTATTTTAAAAGAGATCACAGACTTTGATACAATTTTGTATGATTTTTGAAGTTTTTAAGGCTGGTGGGTCACATCTAGTGGGACGTGGACAGAGGTGAACCTTTTAGCAAACATGTCTTGAAAGGGCAATGAATCTTTCAGTGATCAGTTCTTAAAAGAACCGATTTTCTTTAGTGTGAATTTAGAGTCCAGGGAATTCTGATTGGCTGTTATTTTCTTTATCTTTTCATTAAGTGACGTGACATTCAGCTAAGTATGGTGACCCATACTCAGAATTTGTGCTCTGCATTTAACCCATCCGAAGTGCACACACACAGAGCAGTGAACACACACACACTGTGAACACACACCCGGAGCAGTGGGCAGCCATTTATGCTGCAGCGCCCGGGGAGCAGTTGGGGGTTCAATGCCTTGCTCAAGGGCACCTAAGTCATGGTATTGAAGGTGGAGAGAGAACTGTACATGCACTCCCCCCACCCACAATTCCGTCCGGCCTGAGACTCGAACTCACAACCTTTCGATTGGGAGTCCGACTCTCAAATCATAAGGCCACGACTTTTAGCTGGAAAAACAGACATTTTGAAAGTAGTTCCAATGATATTGTTCCTCTGTGTTGTTCGTTATTGTTATAGTTGTGGAGTGGACTCTTTAATGTGTAGAATTTCTTTTTAAGATTACATATTTATTGTTATATTTATCATCCTTGGTGTGAACAGGCCTTAAGTGTGGTTAGAAAAACTGGGTGACACATGTATAGTACACGCATATTATGCTGAAATGTACATTGTGCGCTGTATACACACACCCCAATGTAATGTAAAAATGTAAAAACTGATATATACTTTGATATTTTGGTAGAACTCATTACTGGAGATGTTTTGAAGACTGTTCCAGCTGCTCTTTTCCATACAGTGAACATGTAGTAGTCGATTTTATGTCCCAAAAGGAACCATAAGTGTACCATAAGCGTTGGTCCATACATATTTGTCTGCTATATTCTATAACGTCTCATAAGTCTTCTGAGGGGTTTGATTTCATTTAAACTGGTCTGGTGGAGAAATTTTCCATAATTTCTCCCTGCATTTAAATAGTCAAACTTGGCGAATCAAGACAAATTTCATTTTCGGTGAACCACTAATTGGCATAAACAGATTGTGCACTTTAGTAGAAAAGTCCCTGTAAAATATTGTCCTCTTTCTTTGATTGTTTGGCTATTGCCACGTTTCCACCGGAATGACCCGGAACATTTGTACTAGGAATTTTTTTCCCCAGGAACTTTTTTCCCCCAAGACCTGTTGCTTTCTTTACGGTGTAAAATACCGGGAAGATTAGAAAAAATAGACTGGTGACGTAGATCTGCGCGCGTTTCTCAATAAAACTATGCTGATTTTGGACGTGCATCTCAGTAGTTCAGACTTTGTGCATTCGACTCGGGAGTGTGATGTCCTCGACGACGCAAGTCCGGTAAATCTGCAAATAGCAGCGTATTCGATAAGATCAGTCAGCTGACCATGGCTACTGCAATTTTCCTCTCTGTATATTTACAATAAAATGAAAAAGGATATCAAATACCACTGCCTCCTTTCATTTCATTTAAGCATAATAACAGCTGCAGGAATGTTAGTTCAGGGATATGTGTATATATAGAGCCATTACAATGAAACAAAATATTATATAAATTTACATTTTTTATTTTCATTTTAACATATAGATAAATTAAATACAGACCACAGATAACCTGTTAGATTTACCCAGAACGAATTATATTTAGTTTAACCACTAAAGAGACATCAGAGCCAGCGGCACATATCAGATAGTTTAGCCGAGGTGAGGCTGCTCTCGGCGGATAGATGAGGACTGAGCTCTCGCTGATTGCGTGGAGGCCACCATCTCCGAGATCGGCGAAACACATATTTAAATAGGCACTGTCTTTATAAATAAACCACATATTTGAATTTTAAACAACTACATTCTCACCTGAAATACTTTTAGAATTACATTTCATGACACAATAACAGTAATATTTGGAAAATGATCAGAATAAATGGTGGTTCAATCAATGCTGCGTGAACTCAACCAATCATGATGTTTAGCACCCAAGCCCCACCCCCGAAAGTTGCGGAACTTTGAAAAAGTACCACCTCGCCGGAAGGGAATTTTTGAGGGGCAGTTTTTTAACCGGAACTTTATTTAGTTCCTGCGGTGGAAACACACCAAGTACCAGGCCAAAGTCCCTAGTTCCTGGGTAAAGTTCCTGTGGTGGAAACGCGGCATATGTAAATGTTGTCAGATGTTGTCAGCGTTGCTAAAATAGGCTTACAAAGGAAGCTCATCCCATCAAAGGTAGAAGCTGCCTGTTTTTACGCAGCATTCCATCTCAGTCATTCTCCAGAAGTTTTAGTCCTTGAGATGAGATGAAATGAGTGGCCCATAGCAATCAGTGCTCTATCACTGAACGGGGCTTTGAAGTGTTCCCTGCTCCCTCTGCCGCTCCACAGGTGGGGAAGCGATGTTAAGGGGTCTGTCCACAGGCAGAGAAGAGGTCACCCAGAGGGCGAAAGGGATTGTGGTCCAGTAGGGAATGAAGGGATTGAAAAGACAGCGGGAGGATGGAGAACATCAGAAAAGGTTATGCAGGTCAGAGAGTGCTTTTCTAGATGGGACGGGTCAGTCTGCGATGACTTTAATTTCCTGGGATCTGTCTCGTTCACATCCTCTGACTCTAATCTCGGGTGTTAACGTTCATTCTGGCCATGCAGATACTCCAGACAAATCGAGAAAATCAAGAAAATGCTTGCCAGTGTAATTTCATGGCCACAAGCAACACAGAAACTTCATCATAAAGCTTATTTTACACTCATTTGGGACCTGCTTAGTGTTAATATTTGACCTTGAATTATGATTATAGTTCTTAGTTGCGAGAAATTCTTGTTTTTCACTCCTATTTATGGAAATAATCGGAGGCAACAATTTAGAGTCTAACTTATCTGAGACTGATCTGTTTGTGTATGTATTTGTTACTGAAGCTAAAGCTTTCGATGGGATGTCCTGAATGAGGTAATTCTGAGAGGGGGTTGCGTGAGGATGTGGGATTTGAACTGTCACGGGGGGATCTCTGAAATGGAGAGGCTCTGTGAGGTCACTAAGCAGGGGCTCCATCAGTGTTTTTAATCCCACGTCATCCCAGGGGAAATCAGCAAGTACACGCAAATCTCGTGAAAGGAATTGTTCAACCAAAAATGAAAATTTCATGTCATTTTGGAGCTTGATGACCCCAGTCCTCATTCACTTTCACTGTATCAAAAAGACTGGTGAACATATTCTTTAGAAATTATCCTATTTCTATAAAAAAAAAAAAAAAAAAAAAAACACTAATACGAGAAAAAGAGTCGGTGAAGTATAACTAAGACTCATTTGTGATTAGGAAAAGCCTTTGTGCAAAATGGAAATACTTGCATACCTTTCTAATATTCACAGACAATGATTCAAAAGTAAAATGCAAGTAATGCACTATGAAAGAAATAGAATCTAAAAACAAATTATATATACAATTATAGATGTCCTTAAGAAAGATCAGCTTGTTCTCATAAGCCGAAGGGAGAGTCAACCTTCAGATGTGACAGTCTGTGGAGCAGCTCAAAGTGTGGTGAGGAATCTGGCTGACAGCTCAGAGACTGGACCAGGAACAGCAGCTATCAGATGGAGAACCTGACAAGTTAAATATGCCCCTCAGTCCTAAAGAAGCTGGGTCAGGTCAGGACGGGCTGGCGTGAGGCTGAAGAACATGCTGGAGATGGACAGGGTGAGAAGTTCTTATGATGGAGGTATGAGGACAGGGTTACTGAAGGTCACGGTTCTGAGACCAGATCTGTGCTTTGACCTTTGAAGGTTGAGGTTATGAATTTGTTTGGTCACTTGTGATGATGTAGATGCTTTTTGATGGATCTAAAAAATTGACACTCATTTTTATGGAAGCCATTTCTGCTGTAAAAATGTTTTTTCTTCTTATGATTATGTCTTTCTGATTCAGAATTAGTTTCCAGCAATTCTGAAAGAACAAAAAGATTTAAATTCACAATTCTGAGAGAAAAAAAAAGAATTGATACAACCTTTTAACTAACCAATTCTGGTTTATTTAGAGTTTTTTCCCCAAAAATTTAAAAAAGGTAATTGCAACTTTTTATCTCACAATTCTGACTTCAGAACTTGTGCGATATAAACTCAGAATTGTGAGTAAAAAGGTTTGAATTGTGAGATTTTATTATTTTTTTATCCCACGTAAAGCCTTCATACATTTAATGTGATTGACCTAAAATTAAATGAAGAAATTGAGAATTTAATATCAGAATTGAATTCTCATTTACAATTTATATTGTGTATTTCCTCATTATAATTACATTTATAAAGGGTTAATTTTCACATGCCCTTTAAATAATATTTTGATATATTAAAATATTTAGATTTGTAAAAAAAAAAGAAGAAAAAAAATGCAAAGGTATGAAAATTTACACAGAATTAAACATCATTTATAATTTGTGTGTGCGTTTCCTCCATATAATTGCATTTTGAAAGGGTTTTGGTAAATGGTTTTAAATAATGGTTTGAATATATTTTATAATATATATTTTTTTTAATTTAATTAAATGTAAATATTTTTAGCTCGTTTGCACAATGCAATTCTTAGAATTTACATTTTTTTTTTTTTTTTTTTTATGTAAATCTAATTAACAGATTTTTTTCCCCAGAAAATGTGAAAATGTTACATTCTGTGTGGGTCTGGAAAATGAACTTGCTGATGGTTTTGCAGTTCAACAGGTTACTCTCATTTGACTCATGTGACTCAAACACTGAAGCATTTACAGGAATCTACAAGATGTTTTCATTTGTGTAGGATGTGGAAACGAAATTAGCATTGATTTCATTGTACTTCAGGAAGAGCTGCAGGAGTAAAATATGAATGGGGCTTTAATGATTTTTAACTTACCATTAATGCACTTTGAATACTTGATGTCACAAGTGGACCCTGTGTTTTACATGATGTTGCAATATTAATGTTGTTAGCATATGTCATCACATCAGCATGAATGTTAAGGAGTAGGCTATTTCATTCACTCCCAATGATTTCAGAACTAAATAATTCTTTGTTATGTTGCCAAAGAGGTTTAGTATTTGTTAGTTAGTCTTCATGCTGCTTTGTCTCAACGATAAAATACACTTACGGTTAGCATGCTAATAGTGGGTTGTGTTAGCTGTTTGAAAGTTACCAACGTATAATTGATAAGTTGAACCTTCAATTTCATCCATTTTGCTACTAGTCATTCATATTAGATTGTTGTCTCCAGCTTTAGTTGACTTTACGATGTAGAAAGCATCTTGCGCTACGATTCCATTTGCTTTAAGTGATGGCCACACATGCTAGCATTAACAGTGCTTATTGTAAAAAAGGCCACCCCTTGAAAGTGAACTCTTCCGAACCCTCCCGCCTGTGTTCGTGATTTGGACTGTTCCTAATCTTTCCGCGGAGTGAGAACCAAGACATTATAGAGGCTGGATGTGTTGATGTGTTTATAGTTAATATTTCATAGTTAAATAAGTTAGAAGTGGCCCGTTTAAGGCTTGTGTGGATATATGTGTGCGTGCAACTAATCGTAAGTACATTTACATAATTAAATGTATGATAAGTTCACAAGCGAGATTAATGACCGCTACCGCGGCATTCCGCCTAAATGTTTACATTTGTTTATTATATTTGCACATTTTCTTGTTGACAAAATGTTATATTTCGCCTGTGTTTTTGTTTGATAGAATATTTAATGTTATTGCATATTAGGCTATAATGCATAGACTTAAGACGCATCTCAGGGAACATGTTCGGGCTTGTTCACCGGACGAGCTAGGCACGTGAGCCAGACGCACGGTGCAGTAGTGCGATCATTTAATAGAACTTTGAGTCATATTTGTATATATATTATATTTAGATAATTTACAATGCTGTTACTTATGAGTATTTAAGTACTGCTGTAAAGATCTGTTAATGTGTATTTATTCATTTATTCATATTTGTATACTGTTTTATATTTACAGAACCACACACATCTTTGCACAATAAATCACCCTGAAGTACATTCCTGGTGTGAGACCTAATGTTCTGACCGGACACCCTGTAGCCGTTCTATAAATCCGAACCTGAGTTAGACAAGAGTAGTCAGCAGTTTTTTCATGGTCCTTCGAGCCGGATTTGTGGATTGCTACAGACATGTCTCAACCAGAAAGAGAAGCCCCTGCTGTGCGGCCGAGGAGACGAGTTAACCCTCCAGCCTACTTAGAAGACTTTGAGCTCAGTGGACCTGGGTCTCATCAACAGCAATCACGGTCACTTACCTGCCAGGGAGTACTGGAGAATGAACCAAGTGTTACAGGTCATTCTAGATCCACTTCACCAGTGAGCCAAGCATCAGAACATTCTGAGTGGATACTGACTGACCAATGGGACTACACTTCTGAGAAGCTGAGAGAGGAGAATGCAGCATTGCAAAGGCAAGTGAAACAGCTGCCAGAGCTTACAGCCATGTTAGAGAAGATGAAGAGGGAGAACGCAGCCTTGCAACGACAATCCAGCCAACTCCCTGAGATCATTTCAGCATTCCAAGAGATGCGTCAACAGAATGCTGCGTTATGGCATGAGCTTCAAAGCTTGAAATCGAAGCAGAGCTCTCCACCCGAGTCGGTCACTCCACAGATGCCATCACCACGCTCTCACTCTCCAGCAGTTAACTTTCAGACTCCACAGCCATACCGCCCAATACCAGCTCCACGCTCTAGGTTGCCACCATCTGCCACTAAGAGACTGCCACACCCAGCTGTGCCAGAGGAAAGCTCAGAGTTTACTGAAGATCTGAGAAACATGAACATTTCTTCCTCCCCTCGTGAGAGACCCTCCTTTACAGCACATTATATTGACTCAGCTCAGTTCAGGTATCCCAACACTTCCCCATATTCCCAGCCACCTCAGCTGCCTGAGTCCGTGGTCCCATCACAGGAAAGGAGGAGGTCAGCCCATGCAGAATATAGCTCAGATCATGTCTTACCCTCAAGTACCCAAGAGAAAATCTACAGAGGACCAGCCCCTACCATCCCCTGCCTAACGTCTTCTGATCCTAGGGAGTTTTCAAGACTGAGAATTGCATTAGAGAATATCCTGCCTGAAGATGCCACCGAACGTTTCAAATTTCAAATCCTCACAGACCATCTGAAACTGGAGGAGGCCCTCCTTGTGGCAGACTCTTACAGCAATTCCAGATTTCCCTTCACCAACACTATGAAAGCTCTGGATAAGATGTATGGTCAACCCCACCAATTAGCACTGCAACGAATCGCTGAGCTGATGGATGGAGCTAATATACGCAGTGGAGATGTAAAGGCCTTCAGGATGTTCGGACTGCAGGTGCGTTCGCTTGTCAGTATGTTGCAGCAGCTTGGCCACAAAGGTACTGTAGAGCTGGAATGTGGATCACATGTGTCTCGACTCCTGAGTAAACTGCCACATGACCTCAGATCAAGTTTCAAGCGGTACACCCACCCTTTGCAAGTCTCTATTCCTACTTTGCTGGACTTCGCTGATTGGTTGGAATATGAGCTTCAAGTACAGGAAGACAATAGCCAGTACGCTTGTTATACAAGGCAGGAATCTTCAGTGCGTGGCCGAGAGGTGAGAAGAGAGTCTAAGCAGCTTCGCAGACCAACTACCATTCTACTTGGTACCGACAAGTCATATTCATCATCAATGTCGTCAGCCACGTCTAAACCAGCTTCAGTCAGAGAAGAGAAGGTGAGAGCTTATTGTCCATACTGTGATAATAATAAACACTATCTGAATGGCTGTGACAACTTCAAGCTTCTTAGCAAAGACCTGAAAATAGACTGGATAAAGACAAAGAACCGATGCTGGCGTTGTGGTCGTGGACATCAAGCAGCTAACTGCACACTAAAGACTTTCTGCCCAACCTGCAACAAGAAGCACCTTATGGTACTACATGATGTCAATGACCAGGTCAAGCCATCTCAGCCAAGTGCAGCTCCTTCCAGTGCAGTTTTATATGTTGACCGACCAACCTCTGGAAGTAAAGTACTGCTCAAAGTGACTAAGGTTCTGATCAAGAATGGCAACGTGGCAATGGAAGCTTACGCCATATTAGATGATGGATCAGAGCGGACCATCATTCTGCATGATGCAGTGCAGAAATTAAGACTTGTGGGGGAGCCAGAGGACCTTGTACTTCGTACAGTAAGACAGGATACCCAGGTTATTCACGGGGCGGCAGTGACTTTTACTGTGTCCCAAACTGTTAACCCCAGGAAAGCTTACAAGATCCGTAATGCCTTCACAGCCAAAGCACTCGGTCTGGCAGAACATACACACCCAGTTAGTGTCCTGCAACAGAAATTTAAGCATCTTGCAGGGTTACCTCTACAACAGCTGGACAAGGTACATCCTGTTCTTCTCATTGGCTCTGATTGCCCCCACCTCCTCACACCCATAGAACCAGTCCGACTGGGGCCCCCTGGTGGGCCAGCAGCAGTAAGAACACGTCTGGGATGGACACTGCAGGGTCCAACTGAAGAATTGAGCAGTCATCTTTCCCCTGACCAATGCTTCTTCACCTCGCTGCAGCCTGTCAATGATCTTTATGCAAATGTGGAGAGACTGTGGCAAATGGATGTTCTACCCTACCAGAGTGAAAAGGTGATTACCAGATCACGCCAAGACAAAGAGTCCATTCAGCTTCTGCAAGAAAACACAGTGAGAGTGGATGTTAATGGTATCCAGCGATACGCTACTCCTCTGCTCCGTGTCAAGAACATGCCTCGCCTCTGTGCTCCAAAGGAAGCAGTCCTGCCACAGTTGAGAGGAATCGAGAAACGGCTGGAAAGGGACCCTGTTCTAACTGCAGCATACCAAGAGGAGCTGGCCAGGTTAGTGCAAGCTGGTTATGTTGTCAAACTTAGTCAGGAGCAAGTGGACAAAACAAAGGAAGCCTGGTACATCCCGCACTACATGGTGCAGCATAATGGGAAGAACAGGGTGGTTTTTAACTGTTCATTCTCATATCAAGGACACAACCTGAACGAGCTACTGTTACCTGGACCAACACTTGGTCCATCTCTCCTGGCAGTCCTTCTGCGTTTCCGGGAGCACTCTGTTGCCATCAGTAGTGACATCCGCGGCATGTTCCATCAGGTACGCCTCTTGCCACAAGATAAACCTCTGCTGAGATACATCTGGAGAGACATGCAAAGAGACAGAACCCCAGATGTCTATGAATGGCAGGTACTGCCTTTCGGGACCACTTGCAGTCCGTGTTGTGCATCGTTTGCTTTACAGAAGCATGTTCTAGATCACAGCCAGCCTGGAGAGGACACACAAGTTTCAGTGGAGAAGTCATTCTATGTGGACAATTGCCTCCAGAGCTTCGCCTCCCGTGACATGGCCAAGAATCTGGTAGACAAACTCTGTAACCTTCTAGCATCTGGTGGCTTTGAGTTACGACAGTGGGCAAGCAATGACCCTTCAGTTATCAGCCATCTGCCAGCTGACATTCAGTCACCGAGTAGCATCCTCTGGCTCAGCGAAGGCCACCAAGAAGCTCAGGAATCAACACTTGGCCTGCACTGGAATTGCCAATCAGATACCCTCTCTTACAAACGACGCAAACCAGACAATGAAGTGCCCACAATGCGAAGCATCTACCAGATCCTTGCCAGCCAGTATGATCCCCTTGGCTATATTGTACCCTTCACCACTCGAGCCAAGGTGATAGTGCAGAGGTTGTGGGACAAACAAAGGGAGTGGGATGACCCCAGGCTGCCAGAGGACCTATTAGACTCTTGGAAACACTGGGAGAGTGAATTGGAAGATCTGCAGAATATCAGTTTGCCCAGATGTTACTGCAGCAAGGAACTAGACTGCTCTAGTAGCATTAGGCAACTTCACATATTTTGTGATGCCTCAGAGAAGGCGTATGGATCTGTGGCATACTTAAGAACAGAGAACCCTCAAGGTGAAGTGGAGGTGGCCTTTGTAACAGCTAGGTCTCGTGTTGCTCCCAAGAAACAGCAGAGCATCCCTCGTCTTGAGCTGTGTGCAGCACTCACAGGTGCACAGCTTGCTAAAGTCCTGAAGGCAGAGCTAACGTTACCACTCAGTAGTGTCACACTGTGGTCTGATTCCACCACAGTGCTAATTTGGCTTTTATCAGATTCCTGTCGCTTTAAGGTGTTTGTGGGGACCAGAGTGGCAGAAGTACAGGACTTGACTGAATCTGACACCTGGCGTTACGTACAGTCATCCGACAACCCAGCAGATGCAATTACAAGAGGAAAGTCTCCCTCTGATCTCAACAAAGACAGCAGATGGAACCAAGGCCCAGCATTCCTCAGACAAAGACCAGACAGCTGGCCAGAAATGCCACCACTAGCTCACATAAGTGAAGACGGTGAGCTGAAAAGGTCAACTTTCTGTGGATTGTTAACCTCTGATCTGTCACTGCCAGATCCTCATAAATTTTGCACATTCACAGACTACTTAAAAGCTCTTATACAGCCATCATCAGAAAGCTCTCCCTTCATTGCAACTGCAGAAAACTACATAGAAGCTGAGCTCACAGCCCTCCGACAGATCCAGGCAGAATCATTCCCAGATGAGATATTGCACTTGAAATCTGGTAAACCTCTACCAAGCAATAGTCGACTGCTTTGCCTAGCCCCAGAACTAGATATCAGAACCAATCTCATTCGTGTTGGCGGTCGCCTACGACAAATCAGTCAACTAGACGAGGATACCATTCACCCCATTGTCCTTGATCCACATCACCCACTCACCAAACTAATTATCAAAGACTATGATGACTGTTTGCATCACCCTGGACCAGAGAGGGTGTTTGCGGAGCTCAGGAGAAAATACTGGGTGTTAAGAGGAAGAGCAGCAGTTAAACACCACCAACGCCAATGCGCTGAATGCCAAAAATGGCGGGCTAAACCGCATCCCCCCAGGATGGCAGATCTCCCACCTGCCAGGTTAAGAATTCACCAGCCAGTTTTCTATTCAACAGGTATAGATTGCTTTGGTCCCTATCTCATAAAGTTTGGACGCCGAAATGAGAAGCGTTGGGGGATCATCTTCAAGTGTATGACCACCCGTGCAGTGCATATTGATCTCCTCACAAGTATGGACAGTGACTCATTCCTGATGGCCCTTCGTCGCTTCATTGCTCGACGAGGGAAACCCTTCGAAATCCTGTCAGATCAGGGAACGAATTTCAAAGGTGGTGAAAGGGAACTTCGGGATGCCTACACTGCTCTTCAACCTGAGCTCCAAGCTCAACTGGCAAGCCAGCAAATTAGGTTTACATTCAATCCACCTAATGCCCCACATTTTGGTGGATGCTGGGAACGGGAAATTCGATCCTTGAAAACAGCCCTACAAGTGACACTCGGAGCACAGACAGTCACTGAAGAAGTATTGCGGACTGTTCTCATTGAAATTGAGGGGATCCTCAATGCTAAACCTCTTGGTTACATATCTTCAGACATTGCTGACCCTGACCTGGTTACACCCAACATTCTGCTGATGGGGCGGCGGGATGCCTCACTTCCCCAAGTGACATACCAGGATTCTGAGCTTCTGAGTCGACGGAGATGGAGGCATAGTCAGCTGTTAGCTGATCACTTTTGGAGGCAATTCATCCGTAACTACCTACCCAGCCTTCAAACCAGACAGAAATGGATGTCAGAAACAGACAACCTACAGATAGGTGAAACTGTTATGATTGTGGATCCACAGCTACCT
This sequence comes from Carassius gibelio, assembly GCF_023724105.1. Classification (NCBI taxonomy): domain Eukaryota; kingdom Metazoa; phylum Chordata; class Actinopteri; order Cypriniformes; family Cyprinidae; genus Carassius; species Carassius gibelio. Next base: position 11,151,801 of record NC_068395.1, on the reverse strand, counting down.
CGTGCACTTTGGCCTGTTGGAAGGATTGTTCAAGTTTTCCCTGGGAAGGATAACAGAGTCAGATCAGCTGAGATCAAAGTGAAAGACCGAACTTACCTAAGGCCAGTGACCAAGATCATCTGTCTACCTCCTTTGGCTGAATGACATTGCAATACTTAGTAAGGCCCTTGTTGTTCAAATTCACCTTGTGAATTTGGGGGCGGCTGTAAAAAAGGCCACCCCTTGAAAGTGAACTCTTCCGAACCCTCCCGCCTGTGTTCGTGATTTGGACTGTTCCTAATCTTTCCGCGGAGTGAGAACCAAGACATTATAGAGGCTGGATGTGTTGATGTGTTTATAGTTAATATTTCATAGTTAAATAAGTTAGAAGTGGCCCGTTTAAGGCTTGTGTGGATATATGTGTGCGTGCAACTAATCGTAAGTACATTTACATAATTAAATGTATGATAAGTTCACAAGCGAGATTAATGACCGCTACCGCGGCATTCCGCCTAAATGTTTACATTTGTTTATTATATTTGCACATTTTCTTGTTGACAAAATGTTATATTTCGCCTGTGTTTTTGTTTGATAGAATATTTAATGTTATTGCATATTAGGCTATAATGCATAGACTTAAGACGCATCTCAGGGAACATGTTCGGGCTTGTTCACCGGACGAGCTAGGCACGTGAGCCAGACGCACGGTGCAGTAGTGCGATCATTTAATAGAACTTTGAGTCATATTTGTATATATATTATATTTAGATAATTTACAATGCTGTTACTTATGAGTATTTAAGTACTGCTGTAAAGATCTGTTAATGTGTATTTATTCATTTATTCATATTTGTATACTGTTTTATATTTACAGAACCACACACATCTTTGCACAATAAATCACCCTGAAGTACATTCCTGGTGTGAGACCTAATGTTCTGACCGGACACCCTGTAGCCGTTCTATAAATCCGAACCTGAGTTAGACAAGAGTAGTCAGCAGTTTTTTCACTTATATTATCAACAACTCTATGTGTGTCTCCTAATTGTGGAGGAGTAAAGGCACTTTGTAAGAGGCTGTTTTTTACTTTTGTCTTTATGACATCAGCTCATCTGTTTTATGAATAATAGCTGAAGTTTGCGAAGGGGTGGTGTGAGATTAGCTTTGAAAGGACAGCTAAAATGTGCCCTTTGTGGTAAATGAATGTGTAATTTTGGGAAAGAGTCATTGTTGCAAGTTATTGCAATGTAAATTCCAGCAAAATGTAATAACTCTTTCCCTTTCAGTTGAGGTCACCTTATTTTACCTCTATCCTAGTTTGTAATGGCCATTTTCCTACATTTTTGGAAAGGAAATGAGTTGTGAACATCATTTATCTTGACTTTTACTAGCTAATGGCTATCTAAAGGCTTTCAGAAGACCATGGCGTGTCCTATTTGTCATTTTCTGTTGCAGAAGGATTCTCATGAGTGACCCCTTTATGGCATCTATGCATACTATGCTTGCTCAATGCACACTCAATGATTCAGTGCAGGCCTCTACTAAAGCCCAATTCTTTTGGCATGTTTTTTTCACTATTATTATTATTCTCTTTATTATCTTTCTCATTTTCACCCATTTTTGAGGCCTTTGTCATACTTGAAAACTCATGAAACTGACACATCAGATCTGTGAAAAATGTGAAAATTATGTAGTGCTTATGCTTGGGTTTGGTCAAGGGGCTCTATAGAGCCACCAAATGCAGGCTGTGGTTGGGATGAAGTTTCTCAGATGCAGACGAAATTCAGTATTGGCATTGGTGACCTCATGTAGGAAAAATTCATTAGGTTTTATCTGACTCCGCCCAACAGGAAGTCAGAAATGTTGGATGGAATGTGTGATTTTTACATTTTCATTCAGTTTTGAAGTGCTTAGCAATACTCATGAATGTTAACATATCAATTTGTCATAGGACATCTTTTGATGTAATCCTGCAGTTCTGTGCCTGATCAGCTCAACATCACCCCCTAGTTGGACAATGCAAATTTTGTCTTTTTGGAATGCTTGTGTACTATAGACCCTTTTACAGTTGGTAAACAAGGTGACGTATCTGTGTGGGCGGGGCTTAGCTGGAGGCAGAAAGATTCCCCTCAACACTTGAACAAACGGTAGCTAGCGAGTTTTCTTAGCTTGTTTTTTTAACAATTGCTGGAGAAAATCTGAATATATCTGCTTTATCTGAATATTTAAGGTCACTCACTGTCTGGGACCGCGATAATTATTTGAAAAAGTTAACTTTAACGGACGGAACCAGATTGGTCGACCCGTACACAATCACTCATTGGATGGACGATCTGACAGGATTACCTCCGATTGAGTGGCCTGACATCGACACTTACCTGATAGAGAAACCGAGCGTGAATAGTAAAGAGAAACTGAGGGCGTATAAATCCTTAGATTAAATAAAGAGTGACATTACAGTTAAATTATTATTAAGATGTAAATATTTTCTAGAAATAAAAATTCTGAAGACTGCAAATTAATTATAAACTTTCTGTATTTATTCTTTCTTACCATGTTCTTAAATTCCGGTCACAATTAATCACAACAATGTATATAAAATGTTCTCCGTCGATTCTGGCAACCAACAACACAACAAGACGACATTTTAAGTTCCTTGAGTAGCCGACCCTGTGTTGGTTTGTATTAGCCGCCTCCAGCTTTCCGTTTGTTTTGCCTCCAGCTAGCGCCGTGACGTACCTGTGACGTCCGCGCAAAAGGGGTCTATTACCCAACATTCCATGTGGCAAAGTTTAGACAACAAAGGCTGAGGCTCCATAGCTTTAATACATTATGGCCTTTTGCACTGCAGGAACGTTTTCATAGTACCAGAACTAATTGTGGAACTACCCACTTCTGGGCGAGTTCGAACCGCAGTAACTAGGTGCGATTTTAGTACCGGACTGCCTTTTTCGAGAACCAAATTAGCTCCTACTCTAGGCTTGCCGCGATAGACGGTGTTGATGGTGTTACCGGTTTAAAGCCGCAACACCGGTTACATCTCTTTCCCACTGTGACACCGTCTTCACCGTCATTTAGATTTTTTTAAGAACTCGTATTTTTCTTAAAATATTTATTTGAATGAAGTAAAAATAATAATTATAAATAATTTAGTTTAAAAGAGAGCATATACAATAATTAAAAACTAAACGCAGCTACAGTGCTGCATGCCAAGAGTCACATCACAGATCAGCACAACTGCGTCATCTCTTCTCCCTGTGCTGCGTCTCATTAAAGACGACACATTGGCCCCATCGTCTTTAAAATTCATACACATTGCTTTCTACGAGTGTATGCACAGCGGCGGCGACATGCCGTCGAGCTAGGTGGGTGTGGCTTCAGCAACCAGCACCCACATTTTTGCCCATTTTTTCCGGGAGAGTCGCGCAATGACTCGCAGCCAAGATGGCGACAGCTCGCTCTGCACACTTTTACCAGTTGTCATTGTAGATTCTTAGTCCCCCTTTTATGTTCTTTCAATCACTTTAAGTATACGTTGACATTCCATGTCCATTATTGTGAAACCCGCGAGACACAACAAAAACACAGCTCCGATCACAGCGTCCTCCATCCTCCTGTTGTTAATATTATTTTCTTTGTTAACGTTGTTGAATGGTGCGCACAAATGACATCTCTGTCGACCGGCTTACATCACATCCTAGCATATTAGAATGATTTATGAAGGATTGTGTGAGACTGAAGGTTGGAGTTATTGGCTAGAAGAAATTGATAAAGAGTAATGAAAAAAAAAAGCACAATATTACTGTTTTCTTTTTTTTTAAGATACATAAACTTTTTAAGAGTAGTGCAATATATCATATATTGCATTTTTCGTTGCATTTATTTTATAAATTAATGCATTTTTGTGAATATCCTCAAAATGCAGTTATACAAGGGTGACAAGCTTTATTTCTCAATGAATCCAGCCTAGAGTACAGATCAATGTAGCCTACTGCAAAACTGCATTCAGATCTAATGAGCGAGGAGCAGTTGGGTGAACTTCATATTCTTTCTATATTATATTCACTGGAAGTAGGCCATTCCACTACATTTGGAGGATTTCTGCGTACTTCAACTAGGCAGAAGTAGGACATGATTTAAAACAATCCGATGAGACTAAAAGCATCTCTCAATAGCATAAGAGAACGGAAGGGCGAAAAAGAGGAGGATGAAGGATGGGTGAAGGATAAGGATGTTTGGGCTCTTCTCTAAAGGAAGAGTGAGACAATGTCAATTGTATCTGGAAGAAAGCCACGCTGAGACACATAAGTGACACTGAAAATTAAATCAAAAGGGGACGCAGGGAGTTTTGGCACAAGCACACCCTCGTTGGATAAACACACGCACACGACGGGCTGGTGGCCAGCGGTGACATTCGTACTGTGGTTTTTATTCTGTCATGGGGGATGGGTGCAAGAAAATGACAGCCCAGACACTAACTGACACGCAGCAGGCAAAGCGAGCTTAACAGACACGTCATCTCCACCCAATGTCCCACTGAGCCTTTGTTTTCCATCAGCACTCTCTCAGGAGATAACAGCGAGTTGTTGTGCACCAAAACTAACTACATCTTTTTGAAGTCGACTCTTCAGGCAATGGAGAACCAGCAAAGTGTAGAACTGATAAACCCTCACCCACACTGTCTGTAAACACAGGGTAATGTCATCAGTCAGATGCTGTAAGATCTCTTTAAATGTCTTTAATGTCTTTAGATCATGTTAGCTTGTGTATTTGCTAACATACATTAGCAAAATCGACCAAGCTAGCATTGATTTGTCATCCCTCAAACGCGTATTTTTATTTAGAAATCCTTTTTTCCCTCCCAAATCCTTTCCATTTAATTTATTTTTTGGTGATTTTTCTAGATTCAAAAGGAATAAAAAGGCATGGCTAATTGATTACAATTTCACAACAATTTATTCATGTTTAAGATAAAATAAATGTTTTGAGCCCTAAGAAATCATAATTTCCCCTGAAATTTAATAATTAAAAACATGTCTAATCAATTAAACTAATAAAACTTGAACATTTTAATAATTTATTTTATATATATATATATATATATATATATATATATATATATATATATATACACAGTATATATATGTGTGTGTGTGTGTGTGTACGTATGTATATAGGGCCCAAACAAACAAAGTGCGGCACAAAAGGGCTTTTCTGTTGGAAAAATTATACTTCTTAAAAAAATCATCATCATCATTATTTTATTTATTTTTATTTTTTTTGAGAAGTATGTTCCTCCATGCAACAGTAATATATTCTTAAATATTTCTTATTTTTTATATATTTTTTGTCATGATTTAAGTTAAACGGTTATTTTGACAGGTTGTTATGAAGACCTTTGAGCTTCTGTGTGTACATGATATAATAGTTTTACCAAATGAAATGGCGCTGGTGAAATGACTCGCAGAGCAGCTGTGACTGAAGTTCATGTGTTTGTGTTCTCAGGAGCGTCATCGGTGCTTGATTCAGCTCATTCACAGATACATGCAGAAGAGATTCATATTTAAATAGCACTCTTTTTGCACTTTAATATTCACAGACACTAGTCCATATAACATTGTACAGCCCTACTTTTGATTTAATAATCCAAAAGTTAGTGGCATTCTGTGTTAAATTGTAAATTGCATTTTTATGACTGAATTCTAAAGTTTTGTCCGCATTTTCTGGAAAACATAGGGCCCTAAATAAGAAATATAAAACATCCATTTCTAGCCATAATCATTAAACTTGTTACATGCTGGAGTAAAATGTTTTGTTGAAACCTCACTTGCTCTTCTGACACCTCTGTGTTGACATCCAGCTGTGAAATTGCACTTGGCTCCATATGTCGCTCTATAACAAACTACGTTCCACTTGGGGAAATCTTTGGAATTGTCTATGACATGTATATGACCTGATAGACCCCTTGATTTGGGTCAAATGATGTTGTATTAGATGAGCTCTTGTTCCTGAAAGTAGGACAGAAACAAGAGAGAGATGCAACGAACGAAAAGAAGAGGCCTGGTTCTGGCGCAGCCGTCCCACCCTACCGCTGCGTTCAAAGCCATGTTGGTTCTGTCTGTTCCCTTGCCAATCCGTGGAGAGTCCAGGCCCAAACACAGAATCCTTGCTAGAACAGGATTGGATTGTAGCCATGCATATGAAAAAGCTTAAACTAAAATGCTATGTCCATTTTCTTACTTTACATCTTTTTGGACAGTAATTGTTTTACAGTATGTGGGAAAATATCACCATTTACAGGCATTAGCTAGGGATTTTATTTTGGAATGAATCGGAATTGATAATGTGTTTTTCCATTCATTACAAACCAAACAACAAACTGAGCTCAATTACTGATTTTTGACAAATGTGATAATTGGTCATTGAATTTTCACGCAAATCAGCATCTTTGTGCTTACTGGAGCATTTAATTTGGAAACGATTTGGGACACTTTTAGTTACCTGGAGTTAACTGTTACGCATGGAAATTGATTTGAACTACATGAACAAAATAATATTCCCAGGGAAAGAGCAAAAAGAAATAGCAAGAGTTCATGTGTCGATACAACGAATGACATCATCGATTAAAAGCCAGCTGAACCAAAAGTATATGAGTATATCCATAGACGGATCGTGAGTAAGGCTGGGGTAGGCTTAGCCTTCCCCTGGCCACGGGGACTTGGGGAAAAAATGACACTTAATTGGAAAAAAATGCCTTTGCACAAACAAATATAATCTATTACGTCTGTTCAGGGGCGATTCTAAGATTTTCATTTTAGGGGGGCTCAGCCCCCAATAAGGGTATGATTAAAAAATTCTATTTGACTATTAGGGTAGGGTTGTATACTACTAACCTTATTGCAATCCACTATTCCATTGTATTCCCTGTATTTCATATATGGGAGTAGGAGTACTGACTGAGCCATATACAACACTGTAAAAAAAAAACTAATACAGTTTTTTAGATGTGACCAGTCACTGGAAAATTTGGAATTGGGAATGTAGATTTTTACAATAAAGACTTCCTGATTCAGTATTAGGACATTCATGTTTATCCTTTGATGATACCACAGCTTTTTCTTATGAAATGTACGTGGAAATTGGCAGTATTAAAACAACATAAGGGTTCAATGACTGCAATGAATCTTGGGAATACAGTGGTATTGTGTGTGTGTGTGTGTGTGTGAGGCTGTCTGTTCTATTCTCACCTGACTGTTGCTCATTTGCAGACCTACTCCCGCACGACAAAAAAATGTTGTATATCCATCTACAATGAAAAATAAATTATTATATTTTATTATTATTATTATTATTAATTTTTAGCTTTATAGCCTTTATAATCAACAATACGGTTGGTTATACATCAAGTCAGCCCCTGGAAATTTATTTCATTTCAAATCATTTAACTAACCAGCTAATATTCATTAAGAATATAGACAAAACATGTATTAATGTAATTGTCTATTGGCAATATGTTTAATCTGTTCTATATTTATTTCTATTTATTAAAAATAACACCATTATCAATTTGCCACTTCTATAAATCAATTACTTAAAAAAAAAAGAAAAAAAAAAAAGAAATCACAGATCCCTTTACTCTTACTCTAATATATGTATCATGATACACTAATGATTCATTATTACTTAATACAAAATCATATTTAATAATACAAAACAAAATAACTCCACATGATGTTTCTCTCTCTGTGACATTTAGTGCTTTCAGACAATGATGTGTGTCTTTAATCATTTCTGTGAATGGCTGCATAATGTAATGCCGAAATACACAATAATATGTTTTGAATTTTGAAAAGTAAATTAAAATAAATCATGATCGTTTTCTAAAGTATGTTTTCATGGGTGTTAATCGCTTCATTTTTGTTGGAAGAAAAAACAACTGTCACACCGTGATAAAGGCTGAAGGTGAACTCAGCGAAGACGTATTGGTATTGGATGCGAGAACACACACACCACACGCACACACACACACCTTGTACTCTCTGATGTTCGCTCTGCTCGGCGCCCCTGTGGATTGAAAAACGCGCTGAATCCATGCAGACTCAGATAAGGGGAGGAGCCGGAACTTGATGCAGCTTGCCACCGTTTCAAATGAGTTTTTAAAGGGGACTGAAGCGATCACTAATTAATTAATCAAATAATTTTTTAGGGGGGCTGGGCATAAGTTTAGGGGGGCTGAAGCCCCCCTAAAAAGGGCCTAGCGACGCCCCTGGCTTTTAGCCTGACCCTGGAGTTGGTGCACCCTCCGCCTATGAGTATATCGGAAATTCTCTCCTTTTCACATCCCTGATATGCCCAAGTCTTTGTAAAATGAAGAAAGTATTGGGACAATTCAAATTCGCCAGCCTACTGCATACACATTTATTTATTTTTTAATGCATAGCCTGAATGCACTTTAAGACGCTTTGGATAAAAGCATCTGCTAAATGCATAAATGTAAAGATTCTAATTGCGCTAATTATCTAATATGATTAAAATAGGAAATATCAGAGTGAATGGTTCAGTTGCTCATCTGAAAATTCTGCTTGGAACTGACTTTATGTGGTGAAGAAGATTTTGAATCAATTTTTTAGATTACTGATGTCATGATAACGATTTAGAGTGAGACAATCCAACTAACACCTTGCTAATATGTCGATGCTAATACTAATACTAATTATGTTTATCTTTGCTGATGTTTGCTGATATTTATGTAATTTCCCACTAAAATCAAACTATATATATATATATATATATATATATATATATATATATATATATATATATATATATATATATATATATATATATATATATATATATATATATATATATATATATATATATTATCAGTGGTTCCATGGAGGAACTTTATGCATGGAATCTTTCCACTGGACAAGAGGTTCTTTACAGTGGAAAACTATTCTTAACATCTACTTCATAATAATTAAAAAGTGAATAATATAGGCATGCTAAAGTGGGGTGGTGTTGGTGCAGTGGATAAGACAAATGCCTTTGGTGTGAGAGACCCGGATTTAAATCCACTGTGAGACACCAATGTGTCCCTGAGCAAGACCCTTAACCCCTAGTTGCTCCAGAGGTGTGCGACCTCTGACATATAGTCTGACATCTGACATGAAGCAATTGTAAGTCACTTTGGATAAAAGCGTCAGCTAAATGAATAAATGTAAAGTCTACTCAAGCTGAAGTGTAAGCCAGTGTTGCTGTATTACACTAAGCTCGCTTTGCTGGCCTCCAAATTCATGGTTATACCTTTAATGTCAGTCTCTTTCCATCAGGTTTGTTGAGATGCCTGATGCTGGCTGCAGCATCTGCTGCTGCAGTGAGAACTGTATTTTTGAGCTTTCTGTCAGCTGGTGGAATAAACACTTACACACCCAGAAGGGTCTGACTGGTGGCTGCAGACATACCGGGATGCCGTCACGTGCCTCACAAGTCAAAGACAGAGACAGAGTTGGTAATGGAAGGAGGGGGGTGACGAAAAATACTTTTTTCCTCATGACACTTAACCCCACTCTAAACCCGCCAAAATCAGGCATCTAATGCCTCACGCGAGACACGAGATGGATCCACCGCAGCCGACCTCATTGATCTTTGGGAATATTTGTGCATTGAAGCTAATGTGTCGGATGAACTTGGATTAATAAACCCATTTAAAATTAATGAAACCATTTCCTCAAATGTCACAGTTGTGAAAATGAATCAAGTATGCAGATAGATGTTTTTTCAGCTAGTAAAGGCTAATCAGTCATTTCAGAGCAGCTCTTCATCATTCTGCCAGAATCGTCAGCCAAAATGCTCAGTTCCCCTTTAATAAAGAACTATGAAATACAATTCTGTCATCGTACTCGTTGTTCCAGATATTTCTTCTGGAACACAAAAGATTATTTTTTTGAGGAATATTCTGTTTTCAGTATAATGGAAGTGAATGAAGATAGAACTGTCAAGCTTGAAAATTACACACACAAAAAAAAACAAATACTGTAAAAGTAGTCCATTTGACTACTTATGCACAATATGCTGCATCTTTTGACATGATGGGATATATGATATAATGTGATAGCTTTCTGTGAGAAACAGACCAAAATCTATACTCTGTCACAACCCCCGAATTGTAAATAGTTAAAAATAAAAATAAATTTGTTCTGAATAACATTTTAATTAATAAAAAAAAACTAAAGTAACTAAAATAATAACTAAATAACTACATTTTAAATGAAATTGAAATGAACACTGACATTATAAAATGAAATATATATATATTTTTTTTTTATTAAAGTATATTATAATTACACTAAAATAATGAACTTTTAATAAACAAATCATAGAGGAAAAAAAAGGTTTGAGCCTTCAGCAGATCCGGCATGTATTCATTTTACTTACGTCCGGCTTTTGCATCCATACCAACACACACATACAAGCTTAGCATTGTGGCTGGAGGAGGAGAGATGGGAAGTGAGTGATTGATTCAGAGGCTGAATAGCCTTTTCTACCCTGCATTGAAATTCAGTCATTGAATCGGCTGCTTTCGAGCGGGTTCCGACAGCAGAAGCGCGTCCCGTGACTGCGGATCAGTGTCCAATGTTACCGTATCCCTTTACAAACTCCACGGTGTGTATAACATTCTGGAACATATGCTTATAATAATAAGATGTGTTTGTGGTCTATATCCATTTCATCTCTTTAATAATTTAGTTTCGCAGAAATTAGGGAACTAATACTTGAACAGTTCTGTATTTAGAAAACAGTGCATTTTATACAATTTTACACATATAACAGAATATATTCACTGAAAATCTTGACAATTGAGTTTATTAGAGGAGTTGTGTTGTCCGATTTGTAAATGAATTAAGCTTTTGAGTCATAATATTTCAACGAATCAGTTGATCCAGTTCACAAAATCAGTCAAAAAGAACTTTTCAATTAATCAATTGAGTCAGTTTACAAAGCCTACCAGAACGATTCATTCATAAATCAGACCGTTCTGGTTCTCAGCTCAGTTGCTGTTATCTGAAATATAATAAATGAATTAAAATATTTTAAATAAATTACTATTATTATTCATAATAATAACACATTTACTCATAAATGATACAAAAACTACAAAATATATACATATTTCTGAGAGGATAACTGAATTCCACTCAGAACATGTGGCCTACAGTTATTAGAATAGTTTAGCATGCTGTACTTTCATATGTTCATATTGCAAGTATTATATCCATGAAAATGATGATATTATTATATCTATAATAACAGACTATAATAATATTTTTCATGCACAGCTGAGCCATCAGCACAGTCTAAGTGATCTGAGAGTGTTTACGGCTGTGATTCATTTTTTTAAATCTATTTTATTGTGAGATGGGGCTTTCATTGACCTTTCAGCAATTTAGACTCACAGTTTGTGTGGCAACATTATCTTGTAAAGGAAATTCAAAAGAGGTTTTCAGTTTACAGCTGAGCAAATTATCATAATATATCTGGTTTGGCAAATGTACCGCAGACTCAGTGTACTGAATAAGCCTCTTATACCTCATCAGTCATGTGTAGAGAACAAGTGTTAAAACCAGACATCATGACATCAGGCTGGAACAAAATGTCACATCTGATGCACTGTTTATCCAGGACTTGATTCGCAGCCCACACACAGATAATGGTTGAATTCATCATCCATTAAGAACCAGAACTTGTGCTACCAGCATGTTTTGGTTGAATCTCTGTAGTGGCTCTTCATAGTACAAAATTGTAATGTCTTGAAAGTACTGTTTTTTGTGTGTGTGCGAGACAGGGAGCGTGTGTGTTGTGTTAGCAATTATTTATTTTAAAAACCCCATTAAAATGACTTGATTCCCCGTGTTGGGGTATTTCCTGTTGAAACTTTAAAAACAAACACAACTGGCTAATCACATGAGGTTTTAGGGCGTGGGACATTCTCATTCTGGGAAGCATTTGATTGGATAAAAATTGGTGTAGTGCAGGATGACTCATAAATAGATTTATCATTTTTTCCCAGGAAGACAAATAATTAAACTTATTTAATTTAAATAAGTTCTATTTATTTATTTATTTGTGCATGTATCTGGTAAGAGTTAATTTTGTCAGCATGCATTATATACACTGCCGGACAAAAGTGTGTAACAATTAAAAATGTAATAATGCTCACCAATGCTGCGTTTATTTGATCAAAAATACAGTAAAAACAGTAATGTTGTGAAATAATATTACAATTTAAAATAACTTTTGTATTTTAATAAACAGCTTTTGTTATATTTAACTATTGAACTATAGTATTTTTTTAATAAATATTTGAATTCTACAATCCAGATTGTTTTTGTAAATACCATTGTTTTTGTTTACCATGTTGATACTCGAGAAACGTTATTTCTTTTCAGCTACAATTTTCAATACAAACTGAAAATGGCACTGTTAGATTATATTATCATAATATTGTCATAATGTAATATAAATACATTTGTTAAATATATTATAAAAAAAAGTGAATAATTGTAAATTATAAAATACTTTTCCAGAGTGCAACTGGAAATATAAATATATAATTAGATATATAAATAAAAAATGTATATATTGAATGATCTACTGTAGTTAATATATATTACAATGTCATTAAATAATGATATAGCCTATAGTATTGTATTGATTTTGTTTTATTCTAAAAATGTTAATTTATTTTTTATAAAAACAAAATTGTCAGAATGAATGTGGCCCAAAATAAAATAATAATTTATTCCTTTGGTTTCAGCAGCTGTTATTCCAGTCTTAAGTCACATCCATGTCACATTATCATTCAGAAATCATTTTCAGTGTATATGCCAGCCTCAAACCTAATGCACATGAACTTAAGGCCACAAAACTGTAACTTAGAAATCAAGTGTTCTTTCAATAGTTTATATTTGTATTGACAAATTGAGTCCACGAAAATAGCTCCCTATTTTCTTATGACATACGCAATGATGTGATAAACCACATGACAGATGTGTAAACAGAAGTGTGAATAAGTCTGGTATCTGTGAAGATCTCGGTGAAGAATCTGTTCCTGAAAATGCAAGGACACGCCAAACACTGTCATGGAGAAAACATGGCTTATTCATAACTGTGTTCGATGTTGCGTGGCTTCTCATTTCCTGACACATTTGATTTTGTTGCAGTGACAAAACAGATTTTGTTTTATTTAATTTGCCTGGAAAAGTTTGCTGTTGAAGACATGACTCGACCAGCGTTCTTTGTTAATGAATGAATGAATGAATATATGCATTCATTCACAATACTAACTCAGAACATGTGACTGTAAGATTGTATTGTTTAATGTTATTAATAATGTCATTAATAATGCATATATAACTATAAAGAATAAGAGCCAGAATTCAACAAAAATATACATTATTACTTTTTTTAACATCTTAATCCTATAAAGCAAAGTGGTTTCTGGTTTTGTTACACTTGGAAATGTTTTAGCGCTAACTCTGAGAACAGTATGATGTCATACTTAATTGTCTTGTTTTGAATTTGTTTTCTGAAACCGAGAGTGGCGGAAACTGATGAAAATATTATGTCATCACCCTTATTAGATTGCACATTAGAGTCCGATTTGAAAAGCTGGCACCAAACTGAACCCAGAAGAGGGGTGTGGAGACTCCATCTGGTGTGCCTGGCGTCCGGAAAATACTGAGTATGTGCTGTAGTGCTTGTTTTGGGCTAGTAGACACAATGAGATGCGTCAAGCAGCTGGGTTTTCGACCGATATTAGTCAGCAAAACAAAACACACAGGGGCGAGGTGAACCCATGGGGCCGTGCGGCCCATAGAAACTCATTCACATCTGAGACAAGCTGTGCTTTAAAGCATTGTTAACCCTTTAAGATTGTTAATCCTTTAACAAGACACAATGTGCATGTGGCTAAGACCAGTTTGCATGTTAGATATGCATGGGAGTTATAGTTTAGCTCTAGTTCAAATTAACTGTACAAACTCAAACATAGCAGATTTTTTATTAGCCAGATTTTTCAGTGTTGGCATGTCTGATCCACATTATTTAACTATATGAAAGCTAGCTAGCTAGCTAGATGGATGGATGGATACACACTTCTATCTGTCTGTATATCTAATATAAAAATAAACACATAATGTATTGATATACACTGATAGATTCTTTTGAACAGGGGAGTGTTTCTCTCTAACTAGGTCTGAGAGACTGAATCTTCTCAGGCTTGTTGCTAAATATAAAGGAGGCATAGTTTCACGGGAAGGTGCTGATTCTTCTTTCAAATCCCTCTACACTTTAGTGTTTCCTGATTTGTCTCAATGAACATGGGTAAATTAGGTGCCTGTAATTAGCTGTCATTTGGGATGCAGTCTAACAGTGATGGCAACAGGCTTCTGGATGTTAGCATGCTAACACAATGAGCAACGGGTTCTGAGGCTGAATTAGCAAATTATCCACACCGTATTGTGGCAGTTTTGGATTAGATATGTTGAGATTTAGGTCTATGCCATGTTTTGATTTGAATGGTTTAGTTAAAAGCCATCTGTTTTGACCAGCAGCAGAGGATAACTAGCACAGTTTTTGCTGACACGTCTCCTTGTCCTCCGGAGTAACACTTCAGGCCGTGCCCCTTCATGTGTCTCTGCGAGAATCTGTTCTAGTATATTATGACTTCATACTTTAATCATCAGTCATCAGCTGATTGATATTAGCTTCTATCCTCAAACACATTCTAGAACTGACCAGGTTCATTATCAGGCAAAGCCCACTTCATGAATATTCATATATAGGAGGCAGCAGATGGGAAATCAGTGCTAATGGATAATGTTTGATGGAAATAGTGCTGTGTTTGCGCCTAGTCTCAGTTAAATTCTCACATATCAGCAGTGCAAACAAACCCTGCACTGCTGCAAACAATGTGCAGCCAGAACCTAACAGCCGATACGCATGTCAACAGGGATTCAACTTCAGAATTGCAGTTTAGCTGCAATTAATGGCTTGCAATTAGCAACAGTTTCATTCCAACAGGTCAAGATTTTTAAGTTTTCGAAAGAAAATGAGACAAAATGCTTGTGCTCGAGTTTTTCTGGATGGTTACTGGGGTGTTGCTATATGGTTGCTAGTCTTCGGAGTAATTTTTAGCTACTGGTGTTTTATTTTTCTTTTTAACACTATACAAATTAAATAATTTAAACATAATAATAGGAAATATAGGAAATATACTAATAAATCTTGTCAATAAAACTTTTCACACAACATTAAACAAACATTTGCCTCATATATATACATTTATTTTATCATATTTAATAATAAATTATTTATTAGTATATAGCACAATTTATTTAATTAAAATTAATCTATTATTATTAGTTATAACAACAATAATAATAATACAGTATTATTATTATATTTAATCTATATTTTGCAATTGTTTAGTTATTTCTGCTTTTTAACACAATGGAATTTTAATATTCTATAATAATAGTAATAATAGGAATAATAGTATTATTAATAATTGTTTAATATTATTGTGTTAAAAATTTGAAGTAAAATATAACTAAATAATGTATGTGTTAATAATAATAATAATAATAATAATAGTTTATCATTACTATTATTATTGTAAATAAATAATTATGATATGTCAGTATTGCTTTGTCAAGTCAAGGCAAGTCATCTTTATTTATTTAGTGCTTTAAACAAAATGCATTGTGTCAAAGCAACTGAGCAACATTCATTAGGAAAACAGTGTGTCAATAATGCAAAAATCTTTTTTGTGATCTCAGTGGTCACAAATTTATTTTCTTTTTTTGTCTTTGTTTTCAGTTATGTCTAACTGCAGCAATTAAAATGTTATACAACCCTTCTGAGACTGAGTAGCTGTAATGTAAAATGTTGATTGAACATTGCCTAAGTCTTGCTAGGATGTTTTGAGTGGTTACATACTGGCCCAAATCAAAAGTGCCCATCCTGACAATCTATCTGTTATTTGAGTTGCTCTTTCAGTGTTGTGTTATGTGTGTCCAATCGTGTACAGGGCACATGGGAACAATGTGCCACTTTCAATTTGCTTTTGGTCAAGAAATAGTGTGTGAAGAGCTTTATTGAGAAGTATAATGTATTTCCCCTGCACATGATACGCATGAATAGTAGATCGACTGCCATTGTACTGTATTTCATTCGAATTTAATGGTGTTTTTTTTCTTAACTCATTTTAGCAAATGCAACAGGGTTTAAAAAGTGACCATTTCAGAGTCTTAGCTAATTATTATTATTTTTTAAGTAAAATATTTTTTTTTAATTATCATTATTACTATACATCATATTATTATTATTATTATTACTGTTTCTGTCTCTTTATGACTGGTTATTGGTGACATCATTTCAATTGGGGTGAAAAATATTAGATAATTTGTAATTTATGTAAAAAAAAATTTACAGCCAAATATAATTGTATTTTTTTTGTGTGTGATATATATATATATATATATATATATATATATATATATATATACACAGATGGATCATTCACAGTAAGACCAGGAACAATTAACTGAATTGAGCGTGAATAAAGCATAAATAAATGTTTAATTTAATGTTTTAATTTAAAAAGTTAAACATTTTTAAGAACTTATAATGGTAACACATGGTAATTCCATGGTATATTTTTTTAACCAATTATTTTTTACGTTATTCCACTGTATTTCATGGGATTAGGTCCATGCCCAAAAACACAACTGTGACTCATTAAATGTCCAAAAAACATGGTTCTTTTTCATACTTTTGCTAGTATAGTTGGAAATGGCCTAATGTTACAAGAACACATTTCTTACTAAAATAAAAAATGTGGGATAAATCCAAATCATTTTCTGTGGTAGTCAACATTACGTCACAAATTCTGTCAATAGAACTTAACTTGAACTTTCAATATCCCTTTAATGATTACTTGGGACTCATTTAAAGCTGCAGTAGGTAACTTTTGTAAAAATATATTTTTTACATATTTGTTAAACCTGTCATTATGTCCTGACAGTAGAATATGAGACAGATAATCTGTGAAAAAATCAAGCTCCTCTGGCTCCTCCCAGTGGTCCTATTGCCATTTGCAGAAACTCCATCGCTCCCGGTAAAAAATAACCAATCAGAGCTGCGGTCCGTAACTTTGTTTGTGTTCAAAATGTAGAAAAATGTATATAATAAGCGAGTACACCATGAATCCATTTCCAAACCGTGTTTTCAGCTTGTCCTGAATCACTAGGAAGACGCAAGCAGTTCTGTTTATTAACCGCTAGAGCGTCAAAAGTTACCTACCGCAGCTTTAATAAATTAACTTTGCTAAAATCAACTTTGAGTGAAGTAGATAGTAAGTCATGAGAAGGTTTGAAAGCCTCCTTGTTTGCAGTAAGTGTGCGACTCTTAGAAAGGCTCTTATAGAAAGCAGAGTTTTGTAAAGCCCAAGTCTGGCCTTGTTAAAGCACACATGGATGAATGAGCACTGCGTGACACGTCCTGAGTCTCATTTTCATCACTGGGCGTGTATCCCAGAATTCCTTGGGGTTGCTAGACCTGCAGCTGTGTGTCTTTGGCTTTGCAGGTCTATGAGGTAATCGGCTGCATGTTGAAGGCTCAGTGTGAGGGAACACAGCCAGGTGTGTGTGTGTGTGTGATAGAGAGAGAGAGATGTGTATGTACCTTAAGAGCACCTGTGGCAGCGCTGGTGAGGAACGCTTGAATAATGCAGCTCACACACACACACACACACACACACACAGATGTTGTTGTGTAGATGCTGTGTCTGCAGGCGTGATGGATGGGGCTCATTATGTCCATGAGTGTCAGCAGTCCTCTTTAACCTGTTTTTAGCAAAGCTTCATAGATCAGCAATGGATACGTTTGAGTATGTGCATTCATCAAGTTTTATAGACAAGACAGCAGTGTTGTTTCTTTACACAAAATAAAATCATATATGCAGATCAAATATAATATAATATAATATAATATAATATAATATAATATAATATAATATAATATAATATAATATAATATAATATGCTAGGACTGGAGAAATAGTATAATTTCTGTAATCAAAATTTTATAATTTAATAATTAATATTAAATAATGTTATATTCATTATTCAATTATAATGCTACAATATTCATATTAATTTACACACACACACACACACACACACACACATATATAGGAGTACATTTTACATTGCATGGTTTTATATATTTTACATACTGTGTAAATGTATATATAGTGTTAGTGCTGGGCGATATGACCAAAAAAAAAAAAAATATCGATAATTCGATATATCGATGTATATCGATAATTATCATGATAAATGCAACATTTGTATTTCTTTAAAGTATAAAGCCCGATTTTTGCTCCAAAGTGAAAGTTGTAGAAACCAGACTATTCATTTTACTTAACAAAATAAATATCTAAATAGAAAAAAAAAATGCTTAGTTTCTGCATGTTTTAACATAGACTTGAAAGTGCATGATCCAAACGTAAAATTTTACTTTAGTTTTTCAACAAATCAAACACCGCATTGCTGTTGCCACGCCGTACATCTCTCAGAACAGAGCTTGGCAAGAGTAGGGCTGATATTACCTAAAATATTACATCATACATGTTCTACTATTTGTTCTACTATTTAAACCTTATAGGCTACGGTTTGATACACGAAATAATACCTGAGTATCATGGTATGATGCCATCTCTGCGCGTCTCTGTCTCTCAAAAACTAAACGAGTATAGGCTAATAATCAACTTAAATACAGATACATTTTTTACTAGGCCTACATGTTTGCTTCCTTAACTTTTGCTGGTTTGTGTGGCATATGCACATTTGTTTAGCGAAGTTCAAAAACGACTCGTTTAAATAGTTAATGAATAATGCATATTGAAATGTTAGTCTTGAATTAATTGATTCACTAAATGTTAGTCATGAAATCTTTCTACTTGTATGATAAATGTATTTTTAAACATTTTTAATTTTATATTTTAGAACACTGAATAGGGCAAATGGTCGAAATAGTTTTCCACACTGTGTTCTCTTATTTTCCTCATAGTATTTCCAGACCTGCAAAATACTTAAGTGAAATACTTTTTTAACTCTATAGGAACTGGTGAGCCAAAGGATTTCATGTTGTTTTACATAATCCTCAAAAATTACAACGCAGTAACAAGTGGGCAAAGTAGCTAAATGAGTTTATGAATGAAATAAGCTCAAATAAAATAGCAGTGTTGCAGTTGCCTTTTTACCATGCATTTCCTGGAAATTTCTTAATTCAATTTCCATATTTCTAAATTGTGTAGGAACCCTTACTGTTTTAATTTAGATACTTAAATATCTATTTATAGGATCACGAAAGGTCCCCAAGCTGGGACTCGAACTCACGTTGCGCGAACCACAACCGCAGTACATCTCGAAGCACGAAAAAAAAAAAATAATAATAATAATATTTTAGTTAAACACTGCATATTTGTTCAGTGATAACGATGAAAAAAAGATAGGGTGTAAAACCATAAATCAAATACTGTACGAAGTTCTGGTTCAAGCTCCGCCTACTTCCGGTTTTATCCGAGTACAGATACAGATGCTAATAATTTTGTGATTGATACAGATACAAATACGGTCTTCGCTGCACACCCCTAGTACATATTGTGGAGCAATTCTGAGTAATTGCTTCCCATAATTCTTACACTTGCTTTGCATATCAGTTGGGTGTGATGGCACATTTTCCACCGCTGCCAGACGTCTGACGCTCCGAAAATAAACCTTGCAGCCTCTGAGCACAATTATGAAGGTTACAGTGTTAAATTTAGCTGTGGAAACGTTGATGATCAGCGGGAGAACAGGGAGATGTGATGAATGAGTGCGTGGCTGTTGTTGACGGTGACAAGGGCTTCTCTGTTGACTGTGAGCACTGTGGCAGAGGTGAGGCTGTGGAAAGTGTTTTACAGCAGCTCAGACCGTAGGTGGAGGTGAAAGCGAGGGTCTTTCTGTTTCTCACTCATTATTTCACTGTGGATGTTTTTCGAGCTTGTTGACATGGGCTCATGAAAACTAGAAGTCTGCAGGTCCTTGTGCAGTTAGGTTAACGGAGCGTGATGTGCACACAAACTGTTTCCTGTTTTCGGTGAATATGCATGCTTCTATGAATACAGGTGTGGGGCGAGATTATATTTGATAAACAAAGTATAATAATAATAATAATAATTCAATAAATTTATATAGCACTTTTCTAGGCACTCAAAGCACTTACACAGTCAGGGGTTATCTCCTCATCCACCACCAGTGTGCAGCATCCACCTGGATGATGCGACGGCAGCCATAGTTATATCATAATTAGATATGGGGATTGTTAGGAGGCCATGATGGTCAGAGGCCAATGGGCGAATTGAGCCAGGATGCCGAGGTCACACCTCTACTCTTTCCGAAAGACATCCTGGGATTTTTAATGACCACAGAGAGTCAGGACCTCGGTTTAACGTCTCATCCGAAGGACGGAAGTATGATCTGCTACGCAAGTTTTTCCTAATTTTCTTCATTTAGACATTTAAAGGCTTTCTTTATTTAATAATTAAAAGGGCCAGTTGCCTTTTAAAGTCTTAAAATGTCTTAAATGCCATTGCAAAAGTCTTTAAAAATTATAATATTAATATCTGCAATCTGAGGGCAGAAAAAATATGAATCACGATAAAGATATATGTGATTATTAACTTAATTTTTTATTTATTTATCTCAATTTATATATATATATATATATATATATATATATATATACATACATACATACATACATACATACATACATACATATATATATATATATATATATATATATATATATATATATATATATATATATATATATATATATATATGTATGTATGTATGTAGGTGTGTGTGTGTGTGTGTGTGTATATATATATATATATGATTAAAGAAGCCATAAGAAAAAAAATATTTAATTATTTTTTGATGTCTTAAATTTGGGAATGGAAAAATACAGATCATGATATGGTTTGACTTCAATCGATGATTACTGTGCATTTATGCCAAGTGATTGTGAATCTTCTGCGGTTGATGAATTATGACAGTTTTTACATTATGGTTTATTGTATCGTATTTTTTTTATTATTGAAATAATTTTATGTTATAGACAGTTGTAAGAGTGCATATTTTGTCTCATCCTTTTGAATAAGTAGCTGATAGTACTAAGGCATTTCAGAACAACAGTGCTGTCGTATTTCAGCTTGTTTAGATTTAAATGTACACTATTGTGCATAATTATATATATATATTTTGTGCTAATTATTTGTATTTTGGCTACACATTAAACTGTATTTAGCTTTTAATTCATCATGAACTTAAGCGGGTTCTCTCTAGGCTGCCGGTCACAGGAAGGAAAGACTAGGAACATCATTTAACAGATTTAATAGATTTGATCTCAGAAAGAGTCTTAAAAGTCTGAAATTAGATTTTAATAACGAACAATAAGAAGAAAGAAGCAGCAAAGCTGGTTAAAATGTTCAAATGAATTTAAAATGAATAAAATAGTCTTGTCAGATTTTAATTGAATAGAAGTTCCCTTTCTTCTTTTACCAACCTCTTTCCCTAAAAGCGCTGACCTTTGACCCTTACACTAATGTAGTTGTCCATCTCTTTGCCTGTCACTCTTCTCCTGTCTAATGCTGTGAAATGAGACTCAGCCGGTCTATTAATGGCCTGTCAGAGCTGCGAGCCGCTGTTCCGAGGGGAGGAGAGTGAAATGTACAGCATGCATAGCTGTGAATTATGTATTGTGATTCTTGCTTCTTGAGGTAACAGCAGCTCAAAGGGATCTTGCTGTAAAAACTGCTGCCGTGGGAGACTTTGGGCCTGCTGATGCATCAAATATAGCGTTGTTTTGTGTATGCATATTATTTTTTGTGCCGCATAGATTCACACAGTCTGTAGAATGACCTCATCGCTCACAGTACACACACACAATCAATGTGTGTATATAATATAATATAATATAATATAATATAATATAATATAATATAACATAATATAATATAATATAATATAATATAATATAATATAATATATAATTAAACTTGTATATAACCATTAAGTAAAACAAAAAAAAGAGATTGTAGGGGTGTTTCAAGAGGGTCACTGGGATTTTGGGTCACGTTTGCATAATGTGGCTAAAGTCAGACAGCATTACTGTGGTTTATAAGGCACTAGAGTTTATGTGAGTTTTTTTTTTTATTTTTTAACTAATCGTTTTCTATCTTGCTCTCTGTTTCTAGGTTTGCATCTGTGCCTGAGTCTTCCGCACCTGCCAGCCATGGACTAGACGAGAGGAGTGTGTGTTAGAGAGTTTGTGACCGCAGACATAAGCATGGTGGTGAGGTGGCTGCTCAACTCCCATTGAGAACACAGAAAGTAAGAATGCCTTTATTCAAGCGATCAGCGTTTATTCAGATGGTTTCACAGGAACTTCACAAAGCCCACACAGAACCTGTCGTCACATCTGACAAATTTCCGTGTAGTTTTAACACACGTCTTTAACAAAACTCCACAATATCAAAACTGTCCGTCAAAAATATATTTTCCAAAAGACTTTGACTTTGTTGCATAAACATGAGCACTGCACGTTTCAAAATCAAAACGTCGCACTGGTGTTTTTATATCACTGTATCTCTGAAGGAAATCGACTGTCTTCAGAAGATTTTAGATGTCATTTTCATTTCTTCTTGCCTGTATAAAGCAGCGTTTGTGTACTGCTTTGTGTACAGCCGTTGAAATCGCTATTTCTGGATCACCGCTATGTGAAGAGACATAGGCAAGTCATAGTTTTAATTTGCTAGCTAATGTAATTTACTTATTTATTTTGCTTGTTATCAGAAATTATCCATTCTAGAAGGACTCTCATTGATTCTTTGCAGAACTTTACCGGATGTTAAGTTTGGGCCACAAAAGCATGCATGCACAGTTAGGTTTGTTTACGTTGTTGTCGTTGAAACCATCTATACCTTTTATATACTTATTTCAGCTGCTAGTAATTGCTCTTTATCTCAGACATTTATACATTTTATTATTAATTATTTAAAATCAGTGTTCAATGATCATGTCATATTTGAATACGTTATGTTACAACAAAAACATTATAATTATTATGAAATATAAAATAGAGATGATAATAATAATAATATAACATTTACATTTTTACTGTTATATATAAAGTAATATATTATGATTAATTAATATGAAATATATGCATTACATATAATAACATAAATAATAATAATGTAACTTTTTTACTTTTATATAAATGGTTATTTACAAAGTTTCTTATTTAAGTATTTAATTAAGTAACTTATTTATAATTATATTGATTTGAAATTATATTAATATGCAATTATTTAAAATGTAAAATTTTATCAAAAATTACAGGCCATATAAAATAATGATAACATTTTTATTTTTACTTTAAAATTTAGGGTATTAATGATGCTAATGATTATAAACATCAATCATATATGAAACTATTAATAATTAATTATATACAATATTATTATAAATTAGAAAAACTTTGCAAATGCACCATTATAATAAAATACATATTTGTATCAGGGTTCATTCAGTTTAATTTAGTTTAACTTCTGAGATAAACTGAAAAATAATAATAATAATAATAATAATAATAATAATAATAATAATAAACATTTAGTCATTTTAAAAAGAGAGAGAAAAATTACAAAAACATTAACTAAAATGAAAATCAAAATGGAGATTACTAAAAAAACTGAATTAAATATTAATAAAAAGTATAATAATAATGATACTAAAATAACACTAATTTGTATGTATATACTGTATGTTATATATATATATATATATATATATATATATATATATATATATTTGTAATTTTACACATTATATATTAATAACAGGCTGTCTTAAGGTCATCAGACTTTAGGATTATATCATTCTATCATCTATTTAAACCTGACAACATATGACAGAACAAAGATGACCTATCAAAAAGCACAGAGTTGGTATTGTTCATGTGCTGTGTCTCTTAGAGAGCGAATGGTCTAATCTGATGTTTAATTGTGCGGGTTAGTCAGGCTTCTCTAATGACTATAGCAGAATGTAATTCTAGGGTTTGTAATCTTACTCAAAGTGCAGTGGATTACTCTGTAATGTTTGGAAGCTCATTCCCGGCTCTTCGGTTTAGATTAGTGGGCGAACAAATACTTCAGCAAGTACGTAAACACAGGCGTAAATGTTTGAGCAGTGCATCATCACCATGAAATCCCATTGAACATATTTAACGTGCAGTGCTGTGTTGCTTTGGTTGTAAAAACCTGTACTACTAGTTGATTAATCGTTTTAAGGAGGCTGTATAATTATACATATATATGTGTGTGTTGTGCTTGTAATAATTATTTGTTCTCCCTCAGTGTTTGTCATTTCATTTCTCATTTATGTCGGCATGTATTCTATTCCTGTCCCCAGTTTTTTTTTTTTTTTTTTTTTTTGTAGTGTAATTCCTAGTGTTAATAAAATTGTATATCATGATTTTATATAACAGTAATCCCATTTCAATCTATAAGCAAATTCATTTAAAAGTAATATAAAAGTAATCCAAAAGTAGGATTACTGACAAAAACATCCATCATGTAAATTGTAATCAGTAACGGACTACAAAAAGTAATCTACCTAAAACTTAAAGCATTATTAACATTACCAAACCTCTAATACAGTTATTAATTATATGATGTATTACATTCTTTGACAGTTTAATATAATACACGTGTATATTAGTAGTTTTCTTATATTCTTTTCTTAAGTAATTTATATAATCTTTATTTGTGACCCTGTAGCACAAATACAGTCTTAAGTCGTTGGGGTATATTTGTAGCAATAGCCAAAAAAACATTGAATGGGTCAAAATTATGGATTTTTAATTTATGCCAAAACAATTAGGATATTAAGTAGAGATCATGTTCCATAAAGATATTTTCTAAATTTCCTACCTTAAAAAAAAAAAAAAAAAAAAAAAAAATATATATATATATATATATATATATATGTATATATATATATATATATATATATATATATATATATATATATATATATATATATATATTTAATTGTAGTAATATGCATTGCTCAGAATTCATCTGGACAACTTCAAAGCTGATTTTCTCAGTATTTCGATTTTTTTGCACCCTCAGATTCCAGATTTTCAAATAGTTGTTTCTCGGCCAAATACTGTCTGATCCTAATAAACCATGCAAGAATGGAAAGCTTATTCATTTAGCTTTTAGATTCTGTATACATCACAATTTCAAATTGACACTTAAGGCTGGTTGTGTGGTCCAGGGTCACATATAATAAAATTTTTGTCTTATATTTAACAATCGTGACCCATCCATATTCAGAACGCATCGTTTTCAGGTCTGTGAGTTGCACTCAGTAGTGGCCAGTTACACTTTTTCTCCACTGTGGGCAGCTTCACATTCCTCTCATTTTTGTGTCACGCTTCGTAAATGATGCGGAAGCTGCTGGCCGCCGGTCGGGCTGTCTGACACACGGCACACACGCACGGATAAACAGTCCTGTTATTGCTGTTAACCCGTAGGTGTTCCTACCTCCAGCCAGCATAGCTGGGTTCAGGCTGATCCACCAGAATCAAACAACAGCGCATTTCATAAGGCAATGACAAAAAGGCCTTCAGCAGAATGTCACAGCCAACGTGTTCCAGCTGAAAAACCCCACACGCAGCCCGCATACTGTCAGCACAGTGTTGAAACATCACACCAGTCTGTCCTCTGTCCAGCGCAGTGACTCATTCACACGGCCCTGTGACAAAACACACCCAAAAAACATGCAAGCCACAGGTCACTGACACACCACCACTTAAAGGGACAGTTCACCCAAAATCCAAATCCTGCCATTATTTACTCACCCTCATGTTGTGGCAAACCTGAGTTTCTTTCTTCTGTTGAATACAAAAGAAGATACACTGAATAGTGTTGGTAACCAAACAGTTGCTGGTAGCCGTTGACTTCCATAGTATGGAAAAAATACTATGGGAGTCAATGGGGTCCGAAAAAACTGTTTGGTTATGAACGTTTTTCACACAAAAAAAATAATAATAATTTCATGTTCAGTAGAAGAATAAAGGTATTTTGAAGAATCTGGGTAAACAAATAGTTGACAGCAGCCATTGACTTCCATGGAGACAGAGAGAAAAAAAAACACTGTGGAAGTCAGCGGGGTCCAGAAGCCAAAATGGTAACTCTATCTCCTTTTTTTGTGTTGAGAAGAAGAAAGAAACAGCATGAAGGTGATAAAATGATGACAGACTTTTTCATTTTTAGGTGAACTGTCCCAAGTACAATATGATAAATCTGATCAATTTATTTTCTCAAATTAAAGCAGATTATGCCAAACAGCTGTGTCCCACAGCAAAGCACTGGCGTTACATTATCTGTTCTCTTTCGGAGTTTGTCAGTATTTTTCTAGCAGTGTAATCATATCCAGGTGTCTCACTGTCGGCTGTTGTGAGATCAGTCTCCACACACTCAAAAAAATAAAAATTAAAATAGTAAGAAAAAATATATTAAGTAAATTAAACAGAGATTATTGCAGTATGTTTTACAAATACATTTTAATTCACTCTAATTTAAAGATTGACCACCACTCCAAATACTTTTGGTCTTTTGTTTGTTTTTTTGATATATACTATAGTTGCTTCCGAGGCGAACAGGGAATGCTCTCAGAACTTTGGCTAATGTTGTGGCACTGTTCTCGCAAAGTTATGAACAAACGTTACGTTAATAGAATGTAAATTCAAAGTTATCAGGAGTTTAATAATGTTCTCAAAATGTTAGCGTGAAACATTAGTATTTGAGACTCGAAGGGTTTTATAAACTGGAAAATAATGTAGTTACTTCTTTACAGTGTACTTGTTTGAGAACATCAAACAAATGGCATTTCCGTAATGTTTACACAATTATAAAATGGAATGTTCATATAACCAAATTATTATTTTTTTTTGAAAGTTTGCAGAACATTTAAAAATCATGTTTTCATATCTTAAAGTGAACGTTCTTAGAAACATATTTTTGTTAAGTAGGTTGCTATTTCGTTGCAACTATTTATGCAATTTACGATCATTTTCTGAGTTTAAATTGTTTCAAAGTAAATCCAACGATATCTCATGACCAATTCGTATGTATTTTACGAGGTGGCTAATTCATACGAATCTGTGCGACCTCGCTCGTACGATTTTATAAGATTTGTCTAAACACCAGTGTCGGTTAGGTTAAGGGGCAGGGTTAGGTGTAGGTCATTCGAACAATTTCATACGAATTGTGCGACTCGTAAAATACGTATTATTTGGCAAAAATCATATGAATTTGTACGAGTGTGGTCATACCAATTAGCCACCTCATAAATTATATACGAATTGCCGTGAGATTGGGTTGGTAAACTCCTCAATCATATCACTCATTCCTCAGGCTGCATTCATCTCTGATTAATCTGAATATGATCAAACTGTAAATAATAGTTAGATGTACTGGGAATGCTGCATTTTGTGCTCAATCTCCTATTTTTGATGTCCTACATTGATTTACATGATAATTCCTGTGTTTTATTCTGTGTAGATGAGAGCGTGAAGCTGCAGGGCAGGCAGCGCAGCCACATGACCCCATGACTCTGGACATGGATGCAGTCCTGTCAGACTTTGTTCGGTCCACAGGGGCAGAACCGGGTCTGGCACGAGACCTGCTGGAAGGTATGAGACCTGATCTGCACTTTTCCCCCCCTCTTTTTTAATAAGGTGCTCTGGAGGTTAATTTTGTTCAGATGTCTGGTTTTGTGTATTGCTGGTTATCATTTCTTGTAGACACCCAATGTTGCATTTAAGGGTGAGGATACTTCATTTAAGGGCCCCTGAAGTATTCGGGTCGGTCTCTATGAACATGATCCACTAATGCCACTCCAAATACTTTTGTTTTGTAACAGTATGTTTATTGTGGCATGTGTTTGAACTATATTTAGTATGCTATGTTATTTTATTAATTATTTGTAGATGTTTCTGCAGTTGTTTAATTGTAATTTGTATATACTGTATATAATCTTGTTTTCCTGAGAATGTAATTCTCAATGTGCCATGTATACACACTATATACGGCTATATTAACGGCAGTAAATGTGTAATAGTATTTCAGCTATATTATATGCAGTGGTTAAAAGAATAGCATTTATTTGAAATAGAAATCATTTGCAACATTATAAATGTCTATAAATGTCATCCTTGATGCATAGAGAAAAAAAATAAAACATTACTGACCCCGAAGTACAAACTTAAAATGATGTATGGATATATACAGTATTTATAATAGTACGGTATATAAACACTTGAAATCTATATAAATTAAAAGAGTAATTTGAGTTTGATTTCATATGATATGACCGCTTCAAAAGTAGTTTTGTTGGTGTTATAGTAAGGTAAACTGCTGAGCTTTTCTAGATTTAAGGTGCTGCTGGGACAGTTGTGTGGGATGTGCATCTCTGCTTTTCTTTGTCTGTGTGTCTAGGCTTGATTTTTGTCCCATGTGTGCTTACATCGGGTTTATGGTTCAGTCAAGTGCAAAATGCACTGTCAAATATACAGTGGCTTTGTGCTTGAGATTTAATTCAAGCTATAGGTCGTTTTCTCTAGTATAAAGAATCGATGTACAGCTATTCATGATGTCCATTGTCCGAGCGCAGTTTGCTTAGACCTGTTTTTTAACTATAGTCCCTTTTGGCTTGTTGAAGGCACTTACGACTCATTCCAGACTCACTTGAAGGTCTTAAGGCTTTTGGATTTTGCTGCGGTAAGGGTTTTTGCTGGTCTACATCCTGCTCTGATTGGCAGCAGGAAGAGCATGGCATGTTGGGCGGTGGGGCGGATTTAGGGCCCATTTGATGGCTTTACGACCAGGCTCCCCCAGAAGGCCTTTGTGCCCATTGAGTGGAACTCATGAAGGAGAAAAGGGCACAAGTGCAGTTTGTCCTGAGGAGACAGGCCAAAGAGAGAGAGAGAGAAAGAGACATATCAACAAACAAAAAGTCAAGGGCGAGGGGACAGAAATATTCCCTCATGAAGAATAGAGCCAGCAGAAGAAAAGAGGTGCACCCTTTTGAGAAAAGATGTACAAAGAAGAATGTGTATGTACAAAGAAAAATTTCATCTCCTCTCATGTTAACCCTAAATTGTATTTTACTATTATTTATAACATTGTTGTACTATGATATTACTTATTTATAAATAAATGATACTATTATTTGTATAGTTGTATCACACACACACACACATATGTGATACAAGTACTTCATATATATTTCCACAGGTTAAGCAGTTTGCTGAGTGTTTTGTCTGATCCAGCATTTATTCTCCATAAATCATGTCGTGCTTTAGAGTGAATGTACTGAACCAGCTATTTTACATGTTTCATAAGCAGCCCTACTATCTCTGTGCTAATGTACTTTACATTGAAACCTTTCTCTGAGGACTCTGCATTAATATACAGTATATCTATTAAATTCTATTAGCAAGCATGTTCCTCAGAAAAAGATTTAGGATCAACACCTCCCTCTCCCAGCCTGTCCTAAAAAACCCACAAGGCTGTTCTCAGATAAGTACTAGCTGCTATTCTCTGAGGGGCTGTTGTAAAAACGCTGAAGCTTGTTATTCAGAATTAGCAATTTGTTAATGCTCTTTAAATGGCCCCACCGCTGACATTTCACTCCAGTGAAAACAACCCTGCCTCTAACAAGCCGTAGTTATGAATGAAAAGGGTATGAAGTGCATTCAGTCCTCCCCCTAGATCCCAAATAAATGGCCCCGCTGCAGTCCAGCACAACATACAGTACTCTGTATCTAAAAAAAAAAAAAAAAAAAAATGTTTATGGTTTATTAGGTCTGGAAATAAACACAGCTATTGCACTCTATAGGTTGTGGGCATTTCCAAATCATTTGTGATCAGATGTTCAAAAGCTATGAACAATTCAATAGTCCAACAGTTAATGTCTTGTGAAGTCCGTAATTCATAATATCCCTTCCTCCAGTGGAAAAGTACGACCTCAATTCAGAGGTTTTCTAGATGTCGTCTTCTCACCAGAATCCACCAACATATTTGTTTAGAGCTAATTTGGACTGTTTTTGCTTGTAAACAGTGCTTGAACTCTGCTAATTTCTCCCCTGATTCGGGCGAGACACCTTTTTCACTGGAGAAAGGGATATTATGTACAAAGAACTCTAGCTGAAATCAATGATTTAAAAAGAAAAGAGAGACAAACTTTCATTTCATTTGAACTGAAGACTGTATTACTGGTCCTCACAGACTCATTTTAGTTCATGTCATATTAAAAATGGTGGCTCTCTGACTGAAGTCTGTAAGATGATACAGTACAGTACATCAGAAGAAATTAAAGGCTGATCTAGCCTCATATTTACCATGGCTGCAGTATTTCTCTGTAGTGTACATAAGATCCTGGTGTTAGATGCCTCATGATGTCTGTGGAGAGTTCTAGGTAAAACTGATTTATGAACTACTGACTGAGAGTAACTAGCATAAAAGCAGTGATGCTAGCTACATTTTTTAAGAAGTTTTTTTTTTTTTTTTAATAACATGGTTTTTCCAGTAATAAGCCAGATTTTTCTCCAAAACAATCAGAAGTGTATTTTCTGTCACATTTATTATGCCCAAGTGAGGGTTTAAAGTTCCAGTTTACAAGCTTACCAAACTTCAAAATAAGAGCATGGCAACCCAAACTGGAAATTCTCTTATCATTTACTCCCTCTCATATTCCAAAAACTAACTATTTTAACTATTTTAAACTAAACATGACAAGGTATTTTTAAGAATGCTGGTAACCAAACAGCTGCGGGAACCCATTGAAATCCACAGTATTTATTCCTTATTATGAAAGTCGATGGATACCAGCAACTTATTGGTTTCCTTTGTGTTCCTACAGGTTTGGAAAAACTTGAGGGTGCGTAAATGATGGCAAAATAAAAAATTTTTTGAGTGAAGCTTCCCTTTAACTACTGTAAAAGTGTACTTATTAATACAGCGGTCTTGGATTTTGTACTGACACCTGTTGGTGTGGATGGTTGACAAAAACATTGCTATGCGGTTGCTACAGTTTTCAAAGAGTTTTTAGCATGCTAGGAGATTCAAAGGTGTGTTGCTTGTCTTATGCTAGAAAACTAGTATAAATTCACAACAAATATCTTACTCTTTCACTTTGACAAGACCAACAGCTGGAGCTCTTTGAGAACTAAGCTTCTCACTGATCGTTTCACCCACCAAACCACACAAAACTGCTCTCAGATCAGATCAAAGATCTGCCACAAGACTCAAATGATCTGCAGCTGTGTGTTTAGGTCTGATTGACTGATAGACGGTGGCAGGGGAAGGATGTGTCCCTGGTTGTCAGTGCCACTCATCATTAACACGCCATCCCACCTTGCTGTTGTCTGTCTCAAGCCCCCATCGGCTCCCTGTGGATCCACCGTCACAGAAGCTGTTGTGGAAAGCCGAGTGGAAAGGGCCTTAGCGTTTCATATCAGGCACAGGCTTTGTGTGGTTTCCCATGTGTTCTGGGAAAAATGAGTCAGCTGACACAGGCAGACATTGTGGTATGAGCCTTGTGCTCTATTCAGTCACTGTTGTGATTGAGAGATGACATGTCATGCTGGTGATTCCTCTTTTATGATTAAAAACCCATTACAAAAAGATAAAACTAAACTCTACTGTTCGATACATTTGTTGTTGAATAATATGTTGTTTCACATACTGTACTAGTGGAATACAATCTGTAGTGTACAGTATTCAGTGTGTGGTCAGCCTAAAGTAAGCTTTTAATTTCAGAAACAAAAATGGCTATTGTCCCTGTGAGATATTTAACATGTTGTCCCTTCACATCTCAGGGCTGATTGAATACAATGTCACTCTTCTCAACGTAAATAAAGCAGAGCAGCTGATTAATGGGAAAAGAAGTTTAATTACTGAAAGAACATCTTGCAGAAGAACCGCGAATGTCTTCGTTCATTAGCAAAGACATAGCAAAGCACCAAATTGGAGTTGTCTAGTTTCATTCTTCGCCTGCTCAATTTGTTATTTTAACAACATGCAAGAAATTTGTTGCAGTGTGCTAACTTTTATCCAAAAAGATGATAAATGAATAAGTATAATATAATATAATATAATATAATATAATATAATATAATATAGTTGTAGTGTAATAGAAGTATATTTCACTTCTAAAAATGTAAAATAAACCAGAATTTATATATATATATATATATATATATATATATATATATATATATATATATATATATATATATTAGGGGTGTAACGGTTCACAAAATTCACGGTTCGGTTCGATACGATACACTGATGTCACGGTTCGGTTCGGTTCGGTTCGATACGTTTTAGATTTTAAACGTACATAGACTTTAACGTTTTACGTTAAACATCTCAACTTTTCAGAATGCCGCAAGCGCACCGCGGGTCATGTGACAAGAACTAACCAATCAGCTTCATCCTTTCCCGTAACAAGGTTGAGAGCTCAGCCAAGATGAAGGAACAGCTGATCGTAGTTGTATATGGATTGCAATTTTGAAATAAATTTAGTAGCAGAGCTACTGCAAGCGATTTTTAGAGCTGCAAATCCATTTATCCTTCGCTGAAATTTCCGCGTCTCATGGAGAGAGCACGTCATTGTTGCTTAGCAAAGACAGACGCCTCATGAGCGCTTCTGCCCGAGCGCTTTGGAAAGGAGGAGAAAGACGCGCTTATCGTTTTCCACGCGTTTTTAGGAGCGATATGTGAACGGCCCCTAAGGCGCTCGCTCACTCAGCACGCGCTGAAGGCTCGTTGCAAAATGTCTAATGCATTTAACAGACCAGAAATATAAGATCCTAAAATAACCAACAGGTCTGGTGTTTGGGTTGGATTCCCTGTAAGCTATAGTGTCTAAATGCTGCAGGGATAGTTTGCTGCGTGCATGTTTCTCCTTTTTTTCGTCTTTTCCCAGATAGTACTGACGCATATATCCCAGATATTCCCGCTGGTGTTTTTTTTTTTTTTTGTATTCCCGCTGGTGTACCCTGTCATGTTGCAGATGCGACATACCGTTGTTTTTTTATCCACCACTCTCTTGCCATCACCATTATAGCTTAAAGGGAATCCAAAGTGCACCCAAACACCAGACCTGTTGGTTATTGGGGGATCTTCTCATTTCTAGTCTGTTAAACGCATTGGCTATTTTGCAACGAGCCTTCAGCGCGTACTGAGTGAGCGAGCGCCTGCTGAGTAGCCTAACATAAACATATAAGTTGGTGTTTTTTTCTTCTTCGGGAGTGTCAGGGGCGTTGCCTGTTACGTTGTTTGGGTTATTGGGCTACCTTGTTGAACGCATATCATTATATTTCTATCTCTCTCTTTTTTTTTTTTTTTTTTCAAATATAATTAATTACTCCAACGAACCGTTCGGTATACATAATGCGTACCGCGTACCGAACCGAAAGCGTCGTACCGAACGGTTCAATACGAATACGCGTATCGTTACACCCCTAATATATATATATATATATATATATATATATATATATATATACTAGAGATAAATTGTACAAATATTTCAAAAAAATAAATGAAGTATACAGTATAAATACCTTTGTATAATATGAATAAAATCTTTGTACAAAGATATATAAATTCAGTATATCGGAATATCTGGAATCAGTTTCGATGTCTTTATGGAATATTGCTGATTTTTTCTTTCTTCAGCTAACCATTTGCCATCAAAACTCCCATGGGTACTTGTTTAATTAAATTAGGTTTTTAAATTAGGTGTCTGGAATTTAAAAACACTGACCTAAGATGAAAAGAATTTCAATTTCAGCAATGATTTAACTTTTTTATATTTATGTGGTCTGAATGTATCCACAATATGTGATAATGTCTGCAAAATCAGAGGAGGGGACATCAACAGGAAACTGCCTTCAGCACATTGATTGAGACCACTGATCTATAATATAGATATTATTATTATTAGATATTATATTATGATGTTATATATATATAGATCAGTGATTGAGACCCATAATGCTTAGCAATCTGTGAAACGCATGTATCAGAGGTGCTGAGCGGTCATTCGATTAAGCTTTAAAATGTCTTTTAAAATTTCTGACTGGTCAAAAGTTGCACAAATCCATAGACTACAATGAGATTTGTATTGATTGATGTGGGTTCTGGTACTACATAGGCTACAGGAAGAATGTAATAACTCCGTCCAGACTGTTAGAAATAAAATGGATGCTAGATTTCAAATGATTACAGAATCATTGTTTGGACTCTCTTTCTGACGGCACCCATTCACTACAGAGGATCCTTTGCTGATCAAGTGATGTAATGCTACATTCCTTAAAATTGGTTCAGATTTATTCTTTAAATGTGATGTATTAAAAAAAAATAATTACATGAAAAATGTATTTTAAAGTTGGGTAACACTATAGAATAGGTAAGACCTATTAGTTGCTTATTAGCATGCGCATTACTAGAATATTAGCCATGTATTATTGCTAATTAAGAACATATTAATGCTTTATTCTACTTGGCCTTATTCTACATCTCTAATATATAACCAATTATATTACCAATACCTGTGCCTTACTAACTATTAATAAGCAGCTAATTAATTTAATTGAGAGAAATGTTGTAGCTATTCTAAAGTGTTACCAAAAATTGCATCTCCAGGCATTAAATTCTAGGTATTAAAATCTAGGGACATGGTACATTATTTAGTATGTTCTAAAATAAATTGTACATTATGTTGATGATTTCAGGTTCTTGTATCCTTGCAGAGACATTTGTCTTCCACGGCATAGGCAACACACACACACACAACTCTCTGTAGATGATTAGACAGACCTGTTTCTTTGATCCCTGCAAGGCCTTTAGGTTACAGAGATAAGACAGTCGCTGGAGGACATAGAAGCAGCTGTGTGTGTGTGTGTACGAGTCTTGAGGTGACTGTCATTTCACATTAGAGGGTTTGGCTTCTCTGTCGTTCCTGTGAATTTTCTCCCATTTTGCTTGGTATGAACTTTCTCTCTCTCTGTAGACAGAATGAACTGAGCCAAAAACAAATCCTCGTTTTTTTAATCAAATTCTCAAAAGAGCACAAGCGCTTTGTCCCTCTTTGCTATCGGGCTCGATGTGAAGTAGGATTCCATTGTTTAGGGTTTGATGTGAACTGTAAGTATTTTGTGGCACTCGTGTTGGCAGGTGGTGTGGTTGGGATTCGATTGAAAAGCCTTATGGGAGTTGGCATGTGCACTCAAATAGTAGCTCGGTGAAATGAAAGAGGATGCCCAGGATATGTTCACTAACAATGACCTCGTATTTAGTGGGCATGGAAACATTGTTTAAACTTAATTTTTGGCCTAAGCAAGATACATATTGTGTATTATTTTATTATAGTCTGATTTTGCATCCTGTTTCCTTGAAAATTGCATAAACTGTCACTCACAGTTTTGAACATAGACTTTATAGATCACGATTCCAAACTTACATTTTTATAATTCATGAATGAAAACATTTTGTAACATGATATTTATGTACCATTTACATGGTAATGCAATGTCTGATTCTAAAATGGGTTTTAAAGGAAGAATTTTGAGATTTGTGATAGAGAAAAAGGTAATGAAGAAGTCTTTTTTTTTAACAAAGGTTAAAAACTCCTGTTATAATGTAGATTTTTGAGGGTGCACTCTTGTCATAAAATAATCTATTACTTTTCCTACATATTTTTTAACAAAAAACATTGGTAAAATATGTATTTGGGAGTCTTAGACCTTTCCAACGATATATAGTTTGTAGGGGTGTAACGGTTCACAAAATTCACGGTTCGGTTCGATACGATACACTGATGTCACGGTTCGGTTCAGTTCGGTACGTTTTAGATACAGCAAAATGTAAAAACATCTCAACTTTTCAGAATGCCGCAAGTGCACCGCGGGTCATGTGACAAGAACCAACCAATCAGCTTCATCCTTTCCCGTAACAACGTTGAAAGCTCAGCCAAGATGAAGGAACAGCTGATCATAGTTGTATATGGATTGCAATTTTGAAATAAATTTAGTAGCAGAGCTACTGCAAGCGATTTTTAGAGCTGCAAATCCATTTATCCTTTGCTGAAATTTCCGCGTCTCATGGAAAGAGCACGTCATTGTTGCTTAGCAAAGACAGACGCCTCATGAGCGCTTCTGCCCGAGCGCTTTGGAAAGGAGGATAAAGCGGTGCGACTAGCGTTTTCCACGCGTTTTTAGGCATGATATGTGAACGGCCCCTAAGGCGCTCGCTCACTCAGCACGCGCTGAAGTCTCGTTGCAAAATGTCTAATGCATTTAACAGACCAGAAATAGAAGATCCTCCAATAACCAACAGGTCTGGTGTTTCGGTGCACTTTGGATTCCCTGTAAGCTTTATTATATTATACCATTATAGCTTAAAGGGAATCCAAAGTGCACCCAAACACCAGACCTGTTGGTTATTGGAGGATCTTCTTTTTCTGGTCTGTTAAACGCATTTGCTATTTTGCAACGAGCCTTCAGCGCGTGCTGAGTGAGCGAGTGAGCGCCTGACTGAGTAGCCTAACATAAACATATAACTATAAGTTGGTGTTTTTTTCTTCTTCGGGAGTGTCAGGGGCGTTGCCTGTTACGTCGTTTGGGTTATTGGGCTACCTTGTTGAATGCATATCATTATATTTCTCTCTCTTTTTTTTATATATAATTAATTAGTCCAACGAACCGTTCAGTATACATAATGCATACCGCGTACCGAACGGTTCAATACGAATATGCGTATCGTTACACCCCTAATAGTTTGTCAAGATCAGATTAGATTTAATTGTAATATAGTGAAGTAAACATAGGCATCCCGTATACGGGACAGGGTGACAGTTAAAGGGTTAAAAAGTTATCAGTGTTAACAAAGAAATAAGGATTGTATATTTGGTGCACATCATTGTTTTGAGAGCATGTGTGTGAATACCTTATCATTTTTAACAAACTATGATCCTGAGGGGGGTGATAGAGTTTGTAGCATGTTCTGTTGTAAAGTTACATAGTTACAGACATGCCAACAGTTTAATTCACTTTAACTTTTCCAGCAAGATTGTTTTCTCTCCGCCTCTGCCATGACAGTTGACGCTAAAGCATTAGCATTACCTCACCAAGTATCTTGAATTGTGTTGTTTTTGGTGGACCAGGCAAAAACTGGGACCTGAGCGCCGCTCTCAATGACTATGAGCAGCTCCGACAGGTTCACACTGCCAACCTGCCCCACGTCTTCAACGAGGGCCGTTACTACAAGCAGCCGGAGCGTAGCAGCACCCCGCAGCACATCAGCAAGCATGAGCAATGCCCCCAGAAACAAGAGGACAACACTCAGGGTGAGCGAAGCTCTCTAACAACTCCTCCTGTCGAGATTTATTGTTGTGTTTTCACAATATTTTCTCGTAATTCATGTCCTATATTTTCTTGTTTTTCTATTTTCTGCAGTAGTGATTAACAAATAATTAACAAGACCTGGAACATTTATTAAGAAAGGAAAAATGGTTGAAATGGTTTCTTTCTTCTCTCTCTCTCTCTCTTCCAGAGAAGCGTCTGTCCCGGGGCATTTCCCATGCCAGCTCTGCCATCATGTCTCTGGCGCGGCTGCAGGTGACAGGGGATTGTGCCAGGGAGCAGTTCCCCCTGGAGATGCCCATCTACACGTTCCAGCTGCCCGACCTGAGCGTGTACAGCGAGGACTTCCGCAGCTTCATTGAGCGTGACCTCATTGAGCAATCCACCATGGTGGCCCTGGAGCAGGCCGGTGAGCGCCAAACGCTGCTCTCAGATCAATGGTGGAGTGGATCCGAGGCCTAGCCCTTCACTGCAGTGATGGCAAACACAGATTTATGATCAGTACTAATGTCAGCTTAGATTGCATAAAACTCGATTGCTAGAGTCAACACAATACAGCAGTAACAGAATTAAACTAATCCCTCATCTGGAATCAACAGCAAAGCCAAGCGAACCGAAAACAGATCTATCTGTTCATTCAGTTATGCTCCATCATTGCTCATTAATATTTAGTCAAATATTTATTATAATAAAGTAATAATAAAATATTTTTTGTCCTCCAAATTTAAGTCGTGGAGTACAATCAAAAGATAAATAAATGAAAACAGTAAATATCCATGTAGCCCCATTCACAAAGGCTGTCATAGGTTAGAAAAGGTTCGTTATGGTTAGGTTAGTTTGCTGAAAGTGATATAAAATCATGAAACCAACATGAATTCAAAGCTTCTAAGAAATTGGCACATGTGTTTAAGCTACATTTATACTAGATTGATAATTATCAAAAGATCAAGTATTGCAAGGACACATTTCCAGTCTGTGCAATCTAAATACTTTAGCGAAATGCTAGCAGGTTGGACATGGCCTCAGGGATTTGGAAATGCTTTTGGATTGTGGGAGGAAGACCCTATCCCAAGAGAGGGCAGAGGGGCTGAGGGTTGAGGCTCTGATGTTCACCCGGGATGAGCTTCGCCAGCTCCAGAGAAAAGAGTGGGCGAATGGTCAATGCCCAGTTCAAACCGCCTCAGGGCTGAGAGCTGCAGAGGACTGCTTATTCTTCCAGTGCATGCTAGGAAAAAAGCTATGCTTAGTGAGCTATGCATCATAACTAAGCTAAACAAATACGTATTTTGGATTCAGGTCCCAAAATGAACAGAATAATCACAATTGACCAATGCTAGGACAATCACAAACCATCAAACAGTGTCTGAGACGATCAAATAAAGATAATTGACAGTATGACTAGTAACCATTTTAAGGTTTAAGATTGATTTTAGTTTTCAAGAGTGCGATGGGATGTTGGATGGAGTTAATTAGTCCATGAGTAATGTCAGTGTGTTTAAACTGTAGGTCGATTAAACTGGTGGTCCACCATGTGCACCAGCTGTAAGAAGCTACTACCGTTAGCAACAACAGGAGACGGCAACTGTCTTCTGCATGCAGCTTCTTTAGGTGAGACTTTCAGAATTCACTTTCATGTATTACACAAACACCTGCAATATCTGGACAAGGGAGAAGCATTCATTCTCAGGTTTCATGTGATGTTCCTTTAAATAGAATCACTTCACTGTTGTATGTTTCTCTCTAATATGGTGTCATGTGTCTGGCTATCCGTGTTTTCCAGGAATGTGGGGCTTCCATGACCGGGATCTGGTGCTGAGGAAGAGTTTATATGCCATGATGAAGAGCGGAGCGGAGAGAGAAGCTCTGAAGAGGAGGTGGAGGTGGCAACAGACTCAACAGAACAAAGAGGTTGGCAGCTAACACGCAAATCATACTCAGTTTTGGTGTGAATGTTTACTGAATGTAGCCAAATGCTTCACCATTCAATGTGTACTCCATTTGATAGAGTGCAATGACATCCATGTGCATTAAAATGTTCGATCTTGGTCCACTGTTTGAGCTATTTCTCTCCAGAAGTTATGAGCAAAAAAAAAAAATTTTGTACTGTATTGAACTGGAATGCACATAACATTGGCGTCTATTGTTGTTGCGTCTCAAGTAGTTTGTTGTTGCTTTGTCTCATTCGTTATATTTTTTTTGTAAAACAACAACCCAGTGTCGCCACCTTGTGGACAAACTACGGTAATGGTGCGGGGAAAAAAATCAAGTTGCATGTGCGAGAAAAATCTGGGTTGCCATGTACAGTACGCATAAACTATGCTGATGATTACATTTATATCACACACACTTTACATATAACCTAATATACACTTTGGGCTTAAAAATAGTAAAAATCCATGTCGCTTACTAATCATTATTTACTCTTACTATTATAATTTTCTTCTGTTCTAAATCGCTTACATTTCTATTATGATCAGAAGATGAAAGTTTAATCAACTTCCCTTATATATATATATATATATATATTTATTTTTACATTTTGTATCTACCCTACTAAGTTTTACCATCTGTTTTTTAGCATGTTAGTACAGAGCCTCGCACATGACATGCAGGAAAAAAAATTGTAGGCAAAATCGTGTGCACGATTTACTACTTCGTTCCCTCGATTTATAAATTGTGCGCACAATTTACTACTTCGTTCTCTCAATTTGCTAAGTCATGCACACGATTTATAAATCAAGAAAATTAATTAGTAAATTGTGCACACAATTTAGCAAATCGACGGAACGATATAGCAGATCGAGTGAACAAATTAGTAAATCGTGCGCACAATTTATTTTTTCTTGCATGTCATGTGCGGGGGTCAGTATTTTAGCATCTGTTACACAACTACTCAAACATGACCAAAAATACTGTTATGATATATTTAAACTTCAAAACATAAACTTACCACTAAGTAGTTTTTTTTCCATAGTTAAACTGCCTATTTCCTCACTGTACTAAATAGCAGCAATGCATGTTATGCTAATACTGTATTTATTGGTTCACGTTTATGTATGTTTAGTCCATGTTTTGTTTTCTTAGCTGCCCACTTAAACGCAATTAATAAGGTTTGAGCTACTTTTTATTTTATTATTGTTGTTGTTTTTCAATTTTGTAACTTGCCTGCTAACTTTTTGCTACCATGTTAGCATCTTTTACACAGGTTCTCAAACATGCTGTTTTGATTTATTAAATATGTAAATAAATCGCAAACTGTCCTTATAAACCATGCAAAAATGTATTGCTACTGTACATTTGCCTGTGTAAACATGTAGGCACATGTTTAAAAAGGCATATTTCTTTTAAGTCCTCCATTTCTTTCTTTAGGTGCCTTACTTAGATATTACAAGCACAATACATGCACTTCTTAAACATTAACCTGTGGTTCATTATGGCTCTCCCCATAAACACCTCTGCAGATTACTGTAGCTTGTGTATTTCCTCCACAGCTTTTAGCGTAAGAGCTTTTTTCTGTAACAGCATACTGGAGGACAGGAAATCAGCATTGTGATCGATAGCAAATCCTTGAATTCTTTATTAGCTGCACTGTATTCATTGTCCTGAAGGCCTGAAGCTCTTGAATCAGCTTCTGCTGAACAAAGTATCAATGTTTAAAGTCGTATAAACCAAGTGGGTGTGGATGTGGTGGAAATGTTTGTGTGAGAGGTGGAGGAGAGTGAGCGAGTGGGTATGTTTCCTAAAGAACTTGTGCATATTGATATAAAACCGTCTATACAACTGAAAAAAGAGCTTGTGTAGGGGAAAAAATGTAAATTTGTTCAATACGTTAAGAGGTTTTCGCTTATGTTTATGTAACCTCCTGCTTTTCTATTTACTAACAAAATGTTTTAATTTGCTGTAAGTGTGTCAGCGCCGTCAAATACAAAAATTAAGTATACTAGCAGATAATGGAAAATTTACCAATGAGACTATAGACGGTTATTAAACTGTTTTTTTTTTTTTTTTGCTCAGTCACCACTGACAGAAAATATTAGCAGATGACCGATAACTGTATTTGATTTAATCACACATTTATTGTATGAAGTAGCC
Organism: Carassius gibelio; assembly: GCF_023724105.1. Taxonomy (NCBI): domain Eukaryota; kingdom Metazoa; phylum Chordata; class Actinopteri; order Cypriniformes; family Cyprinidae; genus Carassius; species Carassius gibelio. The sequence goes on along the minus strand of NC_068395.1, from coordinate 11,110,101 downwards.
ATTTAGTATTTTTGTCTAGTGTTACTAATAGAAACTATGTAAAATAGGATATTAAATTTAAAAATCACATCTAAAATTCCCAATATGTTTTAAAAATATTTTCAAAATAGTTTCCATAATATAAATTACTAAATAAATATGAATTATATATTAAAATAAAACAATACTTATATGTACACAATTTAATTAAGATTATAAAATTATAAAATTGTAAATAAATTGCCTATTTTTAAAAAGAACGTTTAATACATAGCAGTAATCTGTCTTTCTATCTAAGACACAGTATAAATACAAATATCTCTATATAATATGCATACAAAAATATTAAAAGTGTATTAATTATATTTGTATTCAATTATTATTATTATTATTTGTTATTGTTATTGTTCATTTTTTGTTATTTCTTGAGCTTAATGGGTTTTCAATAAACAAGAAGTATTAATTTATAATAAGAGTTCTGACGGTTCTAGATGGGTGTGATGGATATAAAATAGGACATCTGTGGTGTAATATCAAGTGAAAATGTTGCAAGTAATGTTGTGGGAAACGCTGTAAATCAGCGATATTTTCTCTCTCTCTCTTTAGTCGGGGCTGGTGTACACTGAGGAGGAATGGGAGAGAGAGTGGAACGAATTGCTGAAGCTGGCCTCCAGTGAGCCACGCACACACTTTAGCAAGAACGGCAACTCCAGTGGAGGGTAATGCACACCCACACACACACACACACTCACAAACAAACAGTTACATCTTGTTATGTCACATCTTTCCATTCCCACCTACAAACACTTCAACCTATGCAAATTGTGTAAGCATGTATACATCGAATGCTATGCTACAGAATAATAAAAAACTCTTCATATCAGCTTCCTACGCACGTTAACCCATCATAACACACGCATATACACGTTACTATGTATATAAATTTTGCAAGGCAGTATGTCACAGGTGATGTGAAATAATTTCAACTTCCAAATTCAAGGTAAAAAAAAAAGAAAAGAAAAAAATGCAATCAGATTAATAGCAAACTATGGGATGTCCCAGCTGTTCCCAGCAAAGACCCACTCACACTGCATTCAGACTGCCATTAGAGTCTACTAGAGATCAACTCCATCCAGTATCCTCACTTAGCACATGATCTTTAGATGGACACTATGCCATTAACCAACACACAAAGAACCCATCAAGAACCATTTTTAATACGCAGGACTGGTGTAATGCATGGAGAAGAATGCAGTGAAGTTGAGCTCATTTTATAGTTGAAAAATCGCTTGGGGTTCATTTAAAAGTGTGACACTGCCACCTAGTGTTACTTTATATTCAGAATAGCAAACTGCCACACTGCTACTCTTTCTGCAGTGTACTGTGTACTACGTGTACTGTGCACAGTATGCACAATTTCTGAATTCTGTGTCCAAATGAGTGGCCAAATTGTGTTTTATGAAGCAACTGTGTGAAACACTGTATGCAATGTGCTTGACATGACCTCCCATTTCCAGTGGGAGAAATAAACTAAAAGTAATATGCTGATGTTTTATATATATATATATATATATATATATATATATATATATATATATATATATATATATATATATATATATATATATATATATATATATATATATATGATTATTATTATTATTATCATCATTTCTTTCCAAACCTGTGTGACTTTAAAGAACGCAAACAAACAAATATATTTAGAAAAATGTTTTTTGCCAGTACAATGAAAATCTGTGTCCATCACAATTCTACTTTAATATTATCTATATACTATTATAGTTTATATATATGTAACACCGATTACAATTCATGTTAAAAAAATATTATATGCTGTAGTGATTTTTATTAGTTTTTGTTTTGTATTTTTATTTGAGTTTTAGTTTTTAGTTTTTAGTTTTTTAAGTACTTCAGCCTATTCCAGGCAACATTTCTATTATTATTATTATTATTATTTATTTTTTAATCCAACATTAGCTTTACTTCAATTAACAAACATATTTTGTTTTAGTCAATGATAGCAGCATTGTCCTAATGTATTTGCATCTCAACACTCTTCAGAATATCTTCCTTTGTGTTCAGCAGAAGAAAGAAACTCATAGAGGTTTTGAACAACTTGAGAGTGAGGAAAAGTTTGGAACTATCCATTTCTTTTCCAAAATGATAACAACAAAGTAGCATGCTAATGTTTGAAGAATTTATCCTTCTTGTTATTGTATAATGTTTTTATTTCTAAAGTAATATCCAGTATATACTGTGTAATGTAGTGTAGAAATATTATGCTAGTTCCATTCTAAACAGCACTAATTCTGTAAGATTTGTAGTGAATTTAGAGAATACAATTCACATTTTGTTTAAGTTTTTTTGTCCTGTATTTCTATAACCATTGAACTAGAAACACTCACCTTAAATATGAAATGTGTATTTTTTCACTGTTAAAATTTTTTTTCTTTCTCAACTTCACATGCAGAGACACATACCGTATTTTTCGGACTATAAGTCGCACCTGAGTATAAGTCGCATCAGTCCAAAGATACGTCATGATGAAGAAAAAAACATATATATAAGTCGCATTTATTTAGAACCAAGAACCAAGAGAAAACATTACAGTCTACAGCCGCGAGAGGGCGCTCTATGTTTTCAGTGTAGACTACAGGAGTACTGAGCAGTATAGAGCGCCCTCCCGCGGCTGGACACAGCAATGTTTTCTATTGGTTCATATCTCTTGGTTCATTTCTCTCGGTTCATGCCAAATTAATTTTGATAAATAAGTTGCACCTGACTATAAGTCGCAGGACCAGCCAAACTATGAAAAAAAGTGCGACTTATAGTCCAGAAAATACGGTATATAAATCACTTGTAGGCTGATTCCTCTCAAAGGGAAATGTTTTCAAAACATTTCTTTGTTGTTTGAGTATTCCGACCAGCCCAGCATAGCAACACTGGCTCAGCCAATAGCAATCATTTGGAGTGTTTGCTCGACCAATGGCAGACAACACAAGCGTTCGGGGTAACCTGTTTGAAAACAGTCCATATTTTTGCAGTTCCATTTGGTGATGCTGGTGCTGCAGAAGTTATTTCACCTTTAAATGAGCGTGTATCAGTTTATCTCAGGTCATAGATCAGCGTAGTGGAAACTCTGCGCTGGCAGACAGCAGTTTGGTTTGGTTTCTCCTCTCACTAGTGTCAACTGAAGCACTGCGGTTGAAAGAGTTTCGACCAAATCTTGCTTCAGGAGGAAACTTACCCCTTACCTTTAATCTGCCTTCTGAAGTCACACTGACTGGAAGTGAAAGCATCAACCGCCAGGTCTCAGGTCATGCCTCAGACAGAGTCTTCTGGAAAATATAGCTTCCTGTTTTTCTCAGAGCGATCACTGTTTTGTGTGCTCTCACAATAATGAGCTATATATGAACTGGCTCCTTTTTGACTTGTGTAAAAGAACCGAAAGATTGAACTGTCAGTTTATTCAGGTAATAAATGTAATATGCAATGTTTAGTAAGTCTGATGCAGTATTTTAAAGTCTAGTACAGTTTCAAAAGACAGTGTAACTTAAGGGATGCATTAATAAATAACCCTTCTTGATGATAAATAATCCAGTTAGTGATGGTACTGTGCATGAAGGATATTAGTTGGCGAGGTTTGCCTGTTAAAAGCTTTGGAAAGCACAATGGGAAAAGAAAGGTTTTTATTATGTCGGACTCTCACAATATGACAAGAATGTTTAGAACAGATGCTTTCTTTTTAACTTATATCAATACTTTATTTGATATATTTTAATTTGATACTTTTAAAATGTTTTCGTGACATAATTAGGTGCAATATTTTATATTGTTTTATATATATATATGTGTGTGTGTGCGTGTGTGTGTGTGTGTGTGTGTGTGTGTGTGTGTGACTTTGTTGGTTGTTTTCTGAAAGCAGCATAGCTGTTTCGTGTGTGTGTGGTTTGGAGGTTAGTACTGATAAGTGCTCAAATATTTTTTTTATTTCTCTTTCAAACTCTTGTGTAGTTTGTAGTCGATTCTGAATGCAGGCGAAGTTCATTATAAAGGATTTAGAAAATATGATTATCCAAATTTTTGCCTTCGGTATCTAATGTAGTTGTATGTAGTCTGCTAGGTGAAGTCTAAAGCTTACTTATATTCATTGTGAACCATTAGAGGTAAAATTATGGTGAATTGGAAGCTGCTGTACCTTGGTTTAATTTTTTTTACTTGTACCAATAAACAAAGAATTCTATTGTTTTTTGTCAAATATGTCACTGCATGTGTATGTGTCTCCTGTAGTGTGGATAACTCAGAAGACCCGGTTTACGAGAGCTTGGAGGAGTTCCATGTGTTTGTACTGGCCCATGTTCTGAGAAGACCTATCGTGGTGATCGCTGACACCATGCTCAGAGACTCTGGAGGCGAAGGTAAGACTCCCAATCCAACAGCTCTCTTCAACCACATTAGCTTTTCCAGCTAGAATATGTGTAGGTTTTTATCCATACCACTAGGGGGCCTTATAGTGTTTTCTATTTAAAATAGATAAAGTGAAGTGTCGTACAGACAAATTAACCTTTTTTTGTTGTTGTTGTTGTGCTTACCTTGCAGCTTTTGCACCCATTCCCTTTGGAGGGCTGTACCTGCCGTTGGAGGTGCCTCCCAACCGCTGTCACTGTTCCCCGCTGGTCCTGGCCTACGACCAGGCCCACTTCTCCGCCCTGGTGTCCATGGAGCAGAGAGACCAGCAGAGAGAGCAAGGTAGACAATCACAGCAGACTGAATCAAACAATGACATAATGAGATGATACAGCCAGGGTCTAACTGATATAAAATCCAATCTAGTCTCGAATGGTTTTACAGCTAATTCCAATAGGATGCTTTAGGGCTGGAATACTAAGTAGATGTTGTTTTACAGTCAATCATTTAGTGAACATAACTAATTTAAAATTTGTTGTAGATATTGTTGAGAAGTAAATACAAGCCACTTAGTCAAGTCTGAGGCAATAAAATGGACACATCTGGAGAAACTGTATCAGTATTGATAATGGATATTTAATTGTGCATGCTTATTTTCACATATTTGTACATTTTGATTACCTTTAATACTCATGAATAATAACACTGTTAAATGTAAACCTTAGAAACTTTAAAAAAAAGAATAGCCATTTTTATAATGTACATTATAATGTTTTGATGTGAATGCATCTGTAGCATTTAATATATTTGATTAGATTAAAGTGTAATTTTGTTACATTTAATAATAAATGTCTTTGTTAAAAAACTGTAATGTTGAAATTCCCACATAGTATTACTTCAGGTTCATTCGTCACTCTTAAAATCCATAAAAGCTGAAAATTTGCATAATACGCACATTTTGTATACTGTAGAATTAGTATGAAAATCATATTGGTATGCAGTTGTGAATGTAAGCTAAGTGTATAACCCTGAAGTGTAATTATTTTGTTTGCGGATTCAATCATTCCATTAAAATTAGCTAGAAATTTAAGGCAAAGAATGGACTTGAAAACATTTCGTGCTAAATGAATAATGCAGACCTGCATCTGATCTAATTACCTTTGATCAATTATTAAAAGCACACTTCGTAGACTCCAGTCGATCAGAGATTGAGACAGGAAGAAAAAAATAAGCAATTATGCTGTTTAATATACTGTTTCAGACTCTCCCAGGGAGCCTGGCTCCCAGTTAAGGACATTACTAGCTGTCTGTCTGAATTAGTCCATTATGGTCTCTCTTGTGAATCCGTACAGTATAGTGTTATGTGCACTATAATGTGCTTATCCCTCTTAGAAGTCTTTAGTGGTGCCAGTTTGAGCGTAAAACAACACACAACATGCTGATGTTGTCTAGGGCTGAATGGGAATGCAGGCAGAGATCCATGCATGTGTGTTTCTCTCTCTTTCTCTCTCCAAGCCCCGGTTCACTGACTCACTGAAGCTGTTAGTACAGTACAAGCTGTTCTTTTCACACACACACACACACACACACACACACACACACACACACACACACACGCGCGCGCGCACACACACACACACACACACACACACACACTTCAATTGTCTCACAGTCAGGCCATTTGCCAGGAACAAACACACACCAACTGCCAAGGATGGGCAAAACCTTGTCTGTGGCTTTAGACACCACAAAAAATCAAATGAATATTGCAGGGGACCCTGGGGCTAGTTGTCATATTGAGTAATTTTATATATATATATATATATATATATTTATTTTTTTTATTTTGGCAGGTTCCATTATTACAACTTGCCCCATATATTGTGAAAACATGCTCTGTAATAACGGTGGAAAATGTAATGTTTTTTTTTTTTTTTTTTTTATTCATTTGAAAAAAGGGAACAAGTTTGACAACTAGCCTCAGTTGCATGGTAGTTTGACAATAAATAACCCCCTAAAGAACTTAATCGACCTGCCATATTTTGTACTATAAAATAAATATAGACTGCATTGTCTGTAGTTTATGTAAATAACATGTCTGGGTGACATAGAGAACCATTGGTTGATGTTTATCCCACTAGATGGCGCGCTGTCCCTCTGTTAGCCACAGGTTCCTCCTCGCATACCCTCACGTACCCATTGACCCCAAAAGCATGTGGTCGGTTTAAAGCAGTGGGTTGTTGACAGATTAGAGGCCTTGACTGTAGTCATATTTCTCCAGGATATGAATGATTGGCTACTCGGAAAATAAAAGAAAAACACCTTGCACACTCCCGTCTGGAATACCTCCACCCTTTTGTGAAGTGTGTAATTTATCTATACAGGAAACTGGGCGATTACAATCTTTTTTTTTGAAGTGTGTCATTTATATATAATACAGTATAAAAGTGACATTACATTTAGTACATTTTAAACTAAAGACACCAACCGGCGACCTGAGCTACTTTGTCTGATAAAGTTTTGACAGGTTAGAAACTTTCCTTTAGAATGACCTAATGGCAAATTAATTTATAAAAGTAATTGCAGTTTTGTATGGTAAAATTAAACTATCATTGAAGTCTAACAAGTATGAAAATCACACACAAGTTGTATAGGTCCATTTTTTTATTAAGTCAAGACCCAAAATTTAAATCTTCCAAAAGTACCTATATTTCTGTTTCAATGCTCATGCTACACTGAGATGAAGGAGCGCTTGCCTTAGTTTCTTCAGAGCCAGATGAGGTCATTTGTAGCTGCGTGTCTGGAGACGGTTAGCGCCATGAGGCCTCAAATACACATGTGCCACTCCTTTACACAAATGCACACACTCACACAACAGGGCATCTCCGTCTGAATCATTTCCCCTGATTCTATACTTACCCCCTCTCTCTCGCTCTCACTTTCTCTCCCTCTCTATTCCTAAAGAACCGCTTGGCCTCTGCCATTTAGTGCAGATCAGTCCAAGCCACCCACTACATGTGGTTTAGGCCCTAATCTGCTCCTCCTAAACCCTTAGCTCCCTTCTTCCACTTCCCGACGGAGAGTCTGTCTCTGTGTGGCTGTCTTGGTGGGTGATACCCCTCCTCCCCGGATCTTCCGCTGGGGTCTGCCAGGGAGTGCCCGTCTGCCCAGTGTGTGTTCAGGTGTCAGCGGTTTCCCGAGAACACTGAGACTCTTGTGTGTGTGTTTGAGAGAGAGAGAGTCGTGTCAAAAGACCTGTGAAATGTTTCTCTTGTGGCTTTCGTTGTATGCTAGCTTTGAAGCAAACATCTATATATTAGTGTATTTAGGAAAGTTATTAAAATAAGTTGTTTTTAGCATATATGCACATTCTCTTTTGTCTCCAAAAATATTGGTGACTCATATTGCACTTGTGGGCGGGTCTCTTTTTTCTTTTTCTTTTTTTTTTTTCTTTTTTCTCGTCCTTTAGAATGAAAATGCCCCACCCCTTAATACCACATTCTTCTGACTAGCAATAAATATTTTATAAATAAATAGCATCAGTAACAGCTTTGACATGAATTCAAACTTTTTAAAAATAAAAATAAAAGGGACAAGCCTTTCAGTATGTCTAGCTCAGACTTCCTGTTAAAATAGGAAATGTGCCAACACAGGAGAAAATTCATGGTATCTTTACATGAGTTTACATTACGTTGGGCTCTCATTATTCTTGTCATTCTTAAAAAAAGAATGAATCTTCAGACTTTTATTCACGCTTGCACACACATTTAGTATTATATAATTGTAGGGACTTCACATTGATTTTATGCTAATTGCAGTTGCTACACTGTGACTCTACAGCTTACAGGAACATTTTTGCCTTTTTTGTAAATAAAATGTCATTTAGCCCCTTTCATGAAATCATCAGTTGGTCACTATACAGATAGCAAAACCTTTCCCTGTTTTTTAAGATTAGCTAAAAGTATTTGTGAAGGAGAACAAAATGTGGTCAAATATCTTTCATCAACATTTCTCTTTTTCCACTTGTAATCTTTCTTTAACCACAGGGTAATTGTAATATGTCACTGATTTTAAACTCTTTTGGTGATTTAAGGCCCTTTTGAAGTTTTTTTCCACAAGATTTTCCTGCACATTGCAGACATACTGAATGGTTTCCCTGTGACGTGCCATGCTAGTATTGCTTTAATGCACCTTCATTTTTCTGTGGTTCACTTATTATGACAGCAGTCAACCAATAGGAAACGTGTGTTGCTATTTTAAGACACGCCTGCCCAGCTTTACGAATACTTCTGTTTTCTTTGGCATTCAGCAGCCAGCTTTTACATTTTCATTTTGAAAGCATGAAAAACCTTCTTGCGCCATGACCAACTCTCACGCCAAGCTTGGGTTAAAAACATCCAGATTCTTCGCATCGTAATCAGCCGTTAGCATCAGGAGGCCTACGGATCTTTCCGTATACAGTTTGCATGTTTTATGTGGCTCTGGAAAATGTGTAGGCAATCACATTCCCACGCATGTTATGGAGATCCACGACGAAGCTTTGTTTATCTGCGTGATTATTGTTCACAGTAGCTGTAAAAAACACAACTGGGAATGATAACTCCTGAATTCACACCTCATCAAGCACAAGTACGGTTTGCGTGACTAAAGCGGACTAATTGTTTTCCTCAGTGGGCGCAACTGCAGTGATTGATATCACCCACCAGAGGGGGGAGAGTCAAGAAAACCACAACGATCCCAGGAAATAATGCCTTGGGAGTCACTCTCAAAAGGATTATATCACACATCCCTCACATGACAGTTATTCCCGCTCATTGGCTAACTTTCCTGAGGCGGTGCCATGCCGTGCAGACAGACCCACTCGGCATACATCAACCTCCCCCTCATGCCAATGGAATAAGCTCTGCATGTAATGCTCTTGTAATGTAGCATGTCAGACTCCATGAGCAATGTTGTCTGTCAACAACTTCTGTTTGAATTATCACCGCAGCACTCAGCGAAAGACCTTATTTACAGTCTCGTTATTTCCTGATTACTCCTCCATTATCACTTGCATGTTTATCCAGTCAAAGTATTTCGGATAAAACAACAGACAGACAATGCAGGGGTACCAAATACCAACAAATACTCTAGGAATCGACACCCCTTGTTCCTTGAGAGAGGGGCCTCGACTTCACGGTTTTGAACATATGTGGTTGAGGCAGGTCAGTCAAGGACAGATCTGCACAACTGCCAGAAGGGATACAAAATACGTTATGCTTTAGACCCTCGGGGTAGAACTGGCAGTGGTGGTGTTTGGACCTGGAACTGGCCCAAATAGTAACAACAGTGCTAGCTGAAGCATGTGAGTGTGTATGCTGGGCCAAAGAAGGGAGGACAGCTGCATGTAGGAGTCGGGACATAACCCCACATAGCTCCGGCGTTCACCGTCTGACCCCGCTCTGGTGGGAAACTGTATCTGTGTGTGATGGTGAACACAATGGGGTACTTGTTGGTTAAGTTTATGTATGAGTGCATGCCCACGTGTACAATTTTGTGTGTTATTCTGAACAGTACAGTATGTGCTCTGCTTTGGGAATTCCACCTTCATTTCTTTCAGTTTGGACTTTGGATGCTCTTTCTTGTCCTGGTGTGACTCCCCAAGAATTTGACCCACAAAATGCTGGAAAAAAAACCCTCATAGCTTCAATTGTGCCAGCAGTTTATGTTTCAGTAACAGTGAAAAGAACGTCATGATTGGAGTGAATGATTCTGGCAGCTTAGATGTTTTCTTGGATCAACTTTTGTTGGTCTTGGAACAAAATTCCCATTAAAGAAAAATAGTGTATTTGAGATTTGAGATTGCAAAGCAATGATATATTTTTTTTGGTTAGAGTTATATTGGCTTTATTTTTATTTGCCAAATTCCTATTGTAGAACTACACTACCCATAATCCTGAGGACAGACTATATGCCATATATTCATATATGTTCATATATGCCTAAAGCAATTGTACTAAGGAAGAAAACGTGCCAGGTTCCAAAACAAATATGGCAAATGAGCCAGGTGTGTAAACAGCATTAGTACCAAGCCTAAAATTGTCTGATCTAAGCATCTGTTTGCTTCATTCTGATTTGAAAGCAGTTACAACCTTGTTTGCAGTAAATGCATTCTGCCTTTGAAGGTTACATCGAAATCTTTCATTTGTCCTTTTTGTACCTCACCATTTTCAATTTGTTTCTTCAAATCAAAGTTTGAATTGTGATGATTCATCCTTGTGCTGGTTGATTCGACTCCCAGAGCTCTATTGGAGAAATTGGGTCTCATTCACTAATTTTTGCGTACAATTTTCTTATTTATACGCACATTTGAACTTCTCACGAGAACTTTCCGCCTAATTCACAACACGTGCGTACGCACATGAGCTTGTTCTTAAACTCGTTCTTCTGTTAGTGAATTTGGAGTCTTCTAAATGAGCGCCCGCGTGCACGAGTCAGTAATTAGCATAATTCACGCCCAAACCAGCTCCATATAAGGGCTTTCCACAATGAGGCACTTGTACAGAGAAAGACAATAATGGCACCGAAACAAAAGACAAAGAAAAATAACTTTAACGATAATGAACGTGAGGTTTTGCTGTCGGAGGTGGAAGCCAGGAAAAATTATTTGTTATTTAAAAGTGTATCCACTGGCATAATGGACACAGGTAAAAAAGAAGCATGGGTTATTACACAGGTTTGGAGATAAGGTGGTATAGGGCGAGAGCGGTTAGTGATGTTGCTCAGGTGTGGTTCCAGTGAGTTGCATAAATCAATGAGGACTTCTCTGGGCAACCTAAAGCTACCGAACAGCCATTCGTCACTCTCAGCGAACATATCTGTGCGCTCTCTAAAGACGCGCTCTCCTTAGAGCACGCGCTGCGATGTCTTCAAGCAGTACCAAGTGTGCCATGCCTCTAAACACAAGATGAGACACATTAATCACCGTTTATATAAGGATAGATCAGGTGATTATTGTTTGGACCTCTAATATTATATATATATATTGGAAGTCCAATTGGAACTGTAACTATAATTTATTAATAACATCTAATTATATAGGGTTCTTAACACATGCTTATAAGGCCCTCGTTTGTACATGATTATTGCGTACGTGTGGTATAAGTTGTTCTTGAATCTTTTCGTACATTTAGAATATATTTTAGTATGAAAGTTTTTGATGAATCATGAATTCGTGAAAACGTCCGTACACACATTTCACGCAAAAATCTGTGCCTACGCATATTTAGTGAATTAGACCCATTGTTCGTAGTTGTCGACTATTGTCATCCTCCCCAAATCCTTGCAGAAATGTTCTGTGCTGGTACCATGATACAATACAGATTGTAATTCCATGGCTGTAAGTGGTTGTTCCATTGTTGATGATAATTCCTTTGTTTTTGTTTTTTTGTTGTTTTTTTTACTTTCACAAACTGAATGAAAGGTACGTATTTAAGACTAAATGTGCTTGAAGTTAATTAAAGTTGGAAAATCTTAGAGCGTGGACTGGATTGTATGAATGTTCAGTAGAGCAGCTGGACATTTTTGACGCTTCTTGTTGCCAGAATTGTGAATTAAAAGACACGGGTGGGATGCGAAGTCATGTGTTGATTGAAAATTCAACAGGGAGGAAGTATGCTTCAAGAATGCTCATGCCTTACTGTGGAAAATGGCTAAATGGTACACTTTTCTACACACTATGGTTGCATAATAATAAAAAAGTGATTATTTTTGACATATTGTGATTTGAACTGCTATGTATTTTCTTTGTAAATAATAGGTTTTAAAATGTTCCTCAATCCATATATCTGGTGTCATTTGCTTTTTGTGTGTGTGTGATCATGTCATTTTTAAAATGTGTAAAGTATTTAATCATATAAAAAAATGTGTATCTGTAAATTTTGTGGTATAATAATCTTATATAACCATATTATGATTAGATTTTCCCTTTCTACTTTTTATCAGCCCTACTACAAACACTTCATCTCCCCTTGACCTTTTCTTTCTTTCACACACACATTTATTCATTACTGTGACTCGATGTCTCTCACTCCTACTCTGCGTAGTGTCATTTAAATGAGTCATCGAAGAGCAGTATGTTCATCATTGGTACACCGTGAGTTCTACCCAGCAGTCACCTGGCAAATGGCAGGCTGTTCATGAGGAGAGGAGAGAAGACAGTTTGTTCTATCAGTGTGTGAAGGTTTATGAGTGTATGGTTGTGACAGAAGGGATTGAAAAGTCCTCTGTTCAAACATGCTATATTTTCCAACAGTCACTAGAACTGAATCGCCCACTTTCTATTTTCCCTACCATTCTGTCCGGTGCTTGTACTTTGAAAAGTCTAATCAGGTACAATGACAAACAGGTACAGTGATGGGAAAAGAGAAGTAGTTGTGATATTTTCTTTTTAGGAAACCAGGCCTTTTAACTTATGGTTAACATACCACTTGATTAATGTTGAAATGTTTTTCCTGTCAAATGGGTGTTGGAATCATGGAAGTACAATTGATGTTCCTCTTAATTTTTTGCAGTTTTGTCATTCCTTGTAGTGAAAGAGAAACTTTAAAAGAAATAGACCAATAAGTAAAATCAAACAATGTCATACCTTTAATTGTTGGGTATACTATTCCTTTAAAAGTATTTAAATTAAAATTAATAATTAAAGTACTTTAATTTAAACAAGAACACCTCTTACCTAGTCTTAGTATCCAGTTAAAACTATACCCACTGTTTGCTTCAATCTGTTTGGAAACTGGTTGCAACCTGGTTTTGAACAGATCCACAAAATCATTCTTCTCGTCTTTTTGTCCCTCCCTTTCAGCCGTCATCCCACTGACCGACTCCGAGCACAAGCTGCTAGCGCTGCACTTCGCGGTGGACCCTGGGAGGGACTGGGAGTGGGGGAGGGATGACAATGACAATGCTAAGCTGGCAAAGTAAGACCTTTTTTGTCTCTCTCTCATCCTCCATCTACCCCACAGCAAGCTTAGCTAAATTAAATTAATAACATGTAAGCAGGCACTAGTCTAAATGAGGGGTAATTAAAACAAAGGTCAATTGAGGCCAAACAAGAGCCTCTATCTATAAGTTATCTTTACCATATGAGGGATTTAGATGGGCTAAATCTTTCCAGAAGGACTCAGCACATGGCACCAGGCTGCACTATCCTCACAAAGGTTGATCGGCTCTTGATTGACATATCTTTAAGCCTCATTCGGTCATTAAAGCCTGTACATATTCTGAACTTTTATCAGTTGCATATTCTTGCATTTAGTCTTATGGTTAAGATGACTTGTGCAGAACGTTTTCAAATCTGAGTAAGTTTGCAGAGGTCAGGCATTTGAAGCATATAAATAAATAAGAACAGAGATCCAAAACAAACATCTGCACTGAAGTAACAGTAATGATTTGGCCCCTAGTTCATTGGCTTCATTATGGACTGATGACTACAAGCTGTCATTCTCTGGTGACTAGATTTATGCACTGGTTTGAGTTCCTAGTTGCATGCTTCAAATGGTTTGTAATTTCTTCCATTCCTTCACTGGCACATAAGACGGGACAAGAATATTCAATGCCTCATTCGAGCTGATAAACCTTTTGAGCTACAAATTTGGTTTTAGAAGAGATGTTTGACTATATTCTCCTCTCTCACTAGTCTTATTCTATCACTGGAAGCTAAACTAAACCTTCTGCACAACTACATGAATGTAACATGGATTAGAATTCCTTCTGAAACAAGGGTAAGTGGTTGTCCATTTATTGGTTGACAGGGGTTGCAAACCCTACTCCTGGGGTCTTTCCTGCAGACTTAATTTCCAACTCTGTTCCAACACACCTGGCTATGTCAAGTATTATATCAAGTAATACTGAAGACATTAACTAGCTGGTTTAGGTTTGTTTAATTAAGGTTGGCACTAAACTCTGTAATATGGTAGCCCTCCAGGAGCATGGTTGTTTCCCTTTTGTTTGTTTTTTGAGAACAGCATTAGCTAAAGGTGACTACAGTTCTGAGTCCTCATGGCTGATCTTTGTATTACAGGCTCCCTTGGCTCAGCCCGAGTCGCCCACTGCCTCTGCTGGTGAGGATGTACAGTCTCTGGCAGAATCCATGGATTCAGACCGGGAGTCTGTTTGCAGTAACTCCAACATCAATAACAGCAAGTCGAGTAAAGAGAAGGACAAGGACAAGCAGCGAAAGGACAAAGACAAAACAAGGGCAGACTCAGTAGCCAACAAACTGGGCAGCTTCAGCAAGACTCTGGGTATCAAACTTAAGAAGAATATGGGTGGCCTTGGAGGACTTGTTCATGGGAAGATCAGCAAGTCCACTTTAACAAATGGTAGAACGGTAGAGAACGGAGAGCAGAAATCCAAGAAAAAGGACTCAAAAACACGAAAAGGGAGCAAAGAGGAGTCAGGCCAGTCGGCCAGCACATCATCCTCAGAAAAGACAACTAGTCCCTCTCCTACAGACCGTGCTTCTGGTAGCTCACCTGTTGAGAGACTGCCAGAATCAGGCAAAAACTCGGGTGATCGGACACTGGACAACTGGAAGTACAGCACAGATGTAAAACTCAGCCTTAACATACTTCGGGCAGCCATGCAGGGTGAGCGCAAATTCATCTTTGCTGGGTTGCTGCTCACCAGCCACCGACACCAGTTCCATGAAGAGATGATCAGCTTCTACCTGAGCAGTGCCCAAGAACGCTTCAGTTCTGAGCAGGAACAGAAGAGAAAGTCTGAGACTGAGAAGAAGCCTCAGGCCAATGGGGTGGCACTAAAGAAGCCTGAACAGGAGAGTGCTTTCCAAAGGGAGCATTCAGATAGCTCTCCACCTGAGAGCTGCTCACCGCTATTGCAAACTAGCCATAACTCTTCCCAGGGTGTGAAGGTCCAAGAAAGGGGAAGCCCAAAGCTTGCTGCTTCCCCTATCCCGATACCCATCCCAGCCTCCATCCCAGGATCCTCCATGTCCCCTGTCCCTTTCTCCTCCCCTAGTAACGGTGCTAAGAAACCTGGACCAGTCCCTGTTTCAGCTCACTATAGCCATACGCCACCTATCCAGAGGCACAATGTCATCCATCTCAGGGATGTCAATGTGCAGTCATCCAGCTACCAAGAGGAGTCCTACAAGCCAATGGTCAGCACTCTCAAAACTTGTGCTACCTACCCCCAGCAAAACCGCTCATTGTCCTCTCAGAGCTACAGCCCAGCCCGCATGTCTGGCATCCGTACAATTAATACCATAGACAGCCTCCCGTACAACATGCCTGGGGAACATAAGTCCCACACTTATACCAATGGCTTCAACACTGGTGATATCCGGGACTGTCTGGAGTTTGCAGATGAGGACCCAGCGCCCCATGCCTGGCTGGGGCAGGACAAAACCAAAGGGCAAAGTGGTGTTTGCCCAATGTACTGTTTTCAGCAGAAACGTTGCAGGAGGGACAACTGCACCTTCTATGGCCGACCCGAGACAGAGAACTTTTGCTCATACTGTTATAGAGAGGAGCTGAAACGCAGGGAACGAGAGATAAAGGTGCACCGACCAGGATAGACCTGCAGATGCGCACACATATATAGCCACCCCCAATGTGTGTGAAACCAACAGCAACAACACCACCTTTTTGCACTTCGCAAGCGATACAAAGAACTAGCATAACATTTTCCTACTATATTTAAGATCAGCCTCCTTGCATTCTTGTTATTTTACTCTTAATAGTGAACAAACACTGCTTGACAATGACAGGAAGTGCAACCAGAATCAGTTTACAGCTTTGGCCAGAGATTGTGTTATTGTTTGTCCTATGTCCAATTTAATTCATACTTTTACTTGTTTTAGAGTAAAAGCTCTTGTCTGTGCATTTTGCTCAGTCTGTGTCATAAAGCTCCTTGTACCTGCAGAAAGAGATGTAAAGCTTCCCAAATCATGTAAGAGAAAATTCTCTTTAGAGGTCATTATAATGCAATACTTCACAGCATAGCTCTTTGGAATCTTAATATCCAATAACATTGATTTTGCTGTGCATTGCAAATAATTTAAATGGGAGGGAGTTGCACTGTTCAGCACTCTGATTTTATTTGTTATTTTTTTGAAAGCAATAAGTTTGGTAACAACCACCAACCCTCCCCCTTTTATCTATGCATTCATGACGTCAGCCATATTCTACTTTTCCCCATATGATTCTACGGGATATAGATAAGATTGTAAGAGGTCTGCTGTACAGGGATTATAATAGTGGAAAGTTTTAAATTTGTGGAATATCAGAGTGTGTATATACAGTGTAAACACTGACTTTCTATCATGTACTATATTGTAATTTAAAGCCTCTTCATAGGAGGGTTTGCATTTCATCATGATATCAAATTAAACCTCACTGTTGTGTGCTACTTAAACTTGACATCCGATACAGTAAGCATTTGACTTCCATTCATTGCTTTCTGTATTTGCAATATATAACACAGTCATGCTAGCGAATGCTAAATTACAAGAACCACCTTACCTTAGGATGTGTGTATGAAATGCAAACCCTTATATGCTTCAGCGGTGGACTAAAGTTGGAAAGCTTATGAAACTGTGTTTGTCAACTGTTTTATACTTTCACTGATGGCACAGCTTGGCTATAAGAAATTGGCAACTGCTCATCAACATTCTTTAACACTCACTGCCATGCTAGCCTCTAATGTACCAAAAATGGTCCTTCACCTCCATTTCGTATGTCCTCAGGAATTTTACTCTTAACCCCCCATTTGTGATGATCATATACATACTGTAGAAGCATCTAAATCTATAAATGTAAAATTGGATATTTAAAAGCTACAAATCTACCTCTTGAAAGCATTTTACGTTTTTGACTCATAGATTACATAGCAGTGCAAATAAAATGTCCTAACTAGATGCAATGTGGAATGTTAGTAGCTGAAATGTTCATGTGTATAATGAAAACGAAAATTCGGTGACAAAAAATTCACTGCCAATCAGAACATATTTTATGTTTAATAGACCTGTGAGATTGTACGGTGGGTGAAGCAACCCAGTGAAACCAAGCGATGGACATAAATGTCATTCGTTTTTAGTTTGCACCAAATCTCTTATTAATTTATTCTGTGTCAGTTTGTTTCATGACTGGTTAGGACACATTACCAAACCAAATCTCTAAATGTAAAAATTGACATTTTGTGGTACAACCCTACTTGTTTTTTTAATTTAATATTTTTTTTATATATATATTGATCACAGCAGTGCAAAAACCATCACAGACAACATCATGCTAATCTGCTAACTGATTAACTGGTTAAACATACACCTGTTCAACTGTTTGAAGCGCTAATTCTCATTATGTGCTTAGAAAATCTGAATGTTACAGATGACTGCACCAATCAATTCAACTAGTGTGACTAGCACGTTAGCTACTTTGTGTGCCTCTGCTAAGCAAAGGCCAAATCAAGTGCTTTTCTTCTACATGGACAAAATTACCATAAGAGCAGCGCTTGTTGTGTTTTGTTGTGTGGTGGTGTCCAGGTAACAAACTGTGTGTCTCTATAAGTGTTTTGTCTTTCCTGGCCAAGGATGTCCACTGCTTTGTTCTCTTCCCACGCCTCACTTCCCAACTTCCTGCTTTTCCTCGCCCTCCTTTATATTCGACAAGCTCATGGACTCTCACCGTTTTAGAATTGTAAAATATGATTTTGTATTCATTTGAGAGTTTTACACTACTTTAAATTATTAATTTTCACATTAGTTACCAATGTAAATAGCAGGAGAAAAAGAGACAAAATAAGATTAGTTTATTGTTAACTATGGTGTCTGTGTGGTTCTTTAAATTGTTTCTGCGGAAGAAAGGTGTGTGCCTGTGTGGTAGCAGACTTGCGTGTCTGTGTGTGTGTGTTTTTCCCTCAAAGTTCTGTAATTTGAGCAGGGCCCCAGGCTGTTGTTTCAGTCTACAGTATAAAACACCCACATTAGAATGTCTGGCTTCTCATATGATTGAGCCTGCAAAATTGGAATAGAGTCATAAAACTTTGCATCTAGGTGTAGTTTTAGGTGTATAACTTTGCATCTAGTGCTTTTCGGCTTCTATATCCCTGCAGTAGTCGCTGTCAGTCGTGGACCATGGCATTAGCATGAAAAACAGCACCAAACAGCTGCCCCACAGGTCACCTGCTTAACATCTGCCAGAAAAGTCTCGTCCTAACAATGAACTCTCTGTTGTGTTGTACAGTATGTTCACTTAAGACAGACATTCTTTGCATACTGCACACAAAAGATTATTATAGAGGCCTGAGAGTTAAAACACAAATCGGGTCACTTTAAAAAATGGGAGGTAAATAATTATGATTTGGGTCACCCTTAAAATTTTAGTCATGCATATTTTAAGACCCTCTCCCTTTGAGACTGCAAAATATATTGAATTGGAAAACATGACGGTGGCTTATCCGTTTTCGACAAATGTCATTTGCATCATGTGTGAGATGAAACAGGATACTCTCAATTTTTTTTGCAAAAGGATCACAGGATCACTTCGCAATCTGTTCACTATAGTATAATAAGTGGATTTCAAAGAGATACTTAACTGTATCAAGTATTACACTTATTTAAATTAAAGCTGCAGTAGGTAACTTTTGTAAAAATATATTTTTTACATATTTTTTAAACCTGTCATTATGTCCTGACAGTAGAATATGAGACAGATAATCTGTGAAAAAAATCAAGCTCCTCTGGCTCCTCCCAGTGGTCCTATTGCCATTTGCAGAAACTCCATCGCTCCCTGTAAAAAATAACCAATCAGAGCTGCGGTCCGTAACTTTGTGTTCAAAATGTAGAAAAATGTATATAATAAGCGAGTACACCATGAATCCATTTTCCAAACCGTGTTTTTAGCTTGTCCTGAATCACTAGGGTGCACCTATAATAAGTGTTTATATTCAGACTATTTTAGATTGCTTCGGGGGTACCGCGGCGGAGTAACCCAGTACCTTTGTGATTCTTCATAGACATAAACAGAGAGAAGTAGCTCCGGCTACGATGTTCTTCTGCAAGACGCAAGCAGTTCTGTTTATTAACCGCTAGAGCGTCAAAAGTTCCCTACCGCAGCTTTAAGTAAAAATGGTGATCTAATTTATGTTTTATTTAGGCATGGTGGTTTTAGGGTGGACTGGCACTGTAGAAGTTTCAATAGTGCGATTCTTTGCCCTTATTTTACATTAATCATACAGAAGCATTGGCATACAACACCAACACTGACTGCTATCGCATACCCTAAAGCCGCATTTACGCTCCATCTCCAACAACTGGAATCACAGCCGGTCTTGAAGTCTCGTATGGTCAAGCCAGAAAATATAAAACATTGCAATGCGTCTAAAGCAGATCCGAAATTTCCACTCACGCTTACAGTATGATCGGAACTCCATGTACCTCCATTGCAAATGGATGACTTCCAGTCTGTCAGTTGTTGAAGATAGTGAAAACCAATCCATGAGCTTTCGATCTTTTGTTCAGTAATTGTAATGTTTTTCCTGGCCTGTCATGACAACCATTACAGTTCAAGGGATTGCTGTCGGAATTCGCCAGGTCATACAGTTGTGTAGTGTAGCACTGCTTTCTGTTATGATTATCAAAACCACCCGATCGTTGGAACTTGCCCCCACCTCCCAGCTGTTAGAACTTGCCACGTAAAACCAGGAGAAGTATTTGAGCTCATATAAAATCTCTGGCGTCTGAATGGAAACTTGGCAGACCCAAGCATAATTTGAGATGTCTTCTGAAACTTTCGAGAACACATCGAGATTTCTAGTACTTTGCTAATTCTATGTTCTGAACGTGAAAACCAACATACTACTGATATACGTGTAGTGCTTTGACCTCTCGAGGGGTAAGTAGAAGGAGAAAGATGTTTTGCTTTTCAAGAGTCATGTGAACTCATCTCCTTTCAAGACAGCATGCACAGAGAGAGAAAGACGCATTGCTATCTATCAATCAGCAGAGCGGCCCCTGTACGGCTCTCCCATGACCTAGTTTGTGTTTGTGTGCAGCCCTCTCCAAAACTTCACACATATTTTTTCCCAGAAGTCTCTCATCAATAATCCGACTTTCTGTTTGCCGGCTTACAGTTTCTGAAAAGAATGTGAAAAATGTGAGAAGAAAAATAAAAGCGGAGAGAGAGACAGTATAAGGTCACACAGTGCTTTGCTACAGTGTTGTTTGTGATCCATGTCTTTCCTGCATTGGTGGAGAGGAAGGAGAAAGTGCATTGTGCTTAGCTGGGGCATGGCATGCTGTAATGCATTTATAAGATTGAATGTTAAGAGGTCTTGTGATACAGCAGTCAATGCTTTATTGTGCCTTACAGTATATAACAGCACAAGGCAGTGATAGTGTACCATTGTACACAGTCCACACTTTACCATCTTGACTCTCCCGATTGTTGATACTACAAACATATTTCATGCTATTAAAGCATTAAGCCACACTATTTCTATGTGCACGGAGGTTTTCTCAGGCATTAAGTGAAGCAGAGTCAAATATGCTTGCCTATGGTTAATTTTACGGTAACATGCAGCCTTGAATGCTTTAAAAAAATAGCAATAAATAAGAAAAACTACAGGAGTATGGTATATAATGTCTAACAAAGTTTTCTAAACAGGTGTTAAAGTGACAGAGGGCTAACAGTTTTCCATGTAAATCTGTATTTTTGTCCTAACCATTTTCACAAGCATTTTTGTTTGTTTGCTTGATTTGTTTTTGTAGTTAAACGTTTTACAGCAAGGGGTCATGATTTACCATGTTAGCATAGCTACATTAACCTAGTTAGTGAACTAAAAGCTGAAATATATATTCCATGGAAACCTATTTTTTTTAGTCCTAACCATTTTCACCAAATAACTTTCTTGCATATTTTTGCAGCAGGAGATCAAGGTTTATCAGGTTAGCATGGCTACATTAGCCTATGCAGTTAGCGCGGTACAACCTAAAGTAGGCCTGCCTCTTCCATGAAAACATTTACTTTTGTTCTAACCATGTTCAAGCATTTTCTTGTTTTTTTTATTTTCGGTAAGATATTTACAGCAAGGGGTCTAGGTATATCAGGTTAGCATGGCTGCATTAGCCCTGTTAGCATCCCATGTTAGCAGTTAGTATCTCTTTCATGCAAACCTTATAATTTTGTTCTAACCATGCTCCTAAGCATTTTATTGTATTTTTTCTTATCTAGGCTGTATAAAAAAAAGATTATAAGGTTAGCTGGTTACATTAGCCTTGTTAGTGTTAACATGAATCTCTTTCATGTGAACCTGTTTTTGTCCTAATCATGTTCGCATGCTCGCATTATCAGAAACGCTGGTAATCATCTTTACTTTCAGTGTCTGTTTTGGCTCTGACATAATGAGACCAACAAGAGGAAATGAAGCTTCTAATAAATATTCATGCTTATTTTCTGCCAAGATCAGTGAGCATTCAAATTGAAACAAGAGGACTGACTGTAACAGCATTGAAATTGTATTGCTGCTGTTCTAGTAATCCTTTTAACAGTACCTTAAGGTCTTGAACAAAGCTGCAGCTTTTCACTTGTTAAGTGTGATTTTTTAATAGACAAAATAATCAGATAAGTCTAGGCAATTTTAAATCTACTTGTAGATAAGAGATAAAAGACTTTTAAGCAGAGAAATTACCCTGCCACAACTTGATTCTGGTCTTTTTTGCTGGCAAAATTATAAAATAGTTATTTTAGGACACCGTGCATCAGGATTTAGCCACCTTGCTAACATTAAGCATTGAATTTCAATGCATAAAAAATAGTTTACAACTTCTTAAGTTAAATTATTTTGCATCTAAATCTGCTTTGATTCAGAAGTTTGAAGTGTTATTTCGTTTATGGAACTTTTTGCTCCCATAAACCTGTTCAGTCGGCTCATACACTATACACAATCCTGTTCAGCTTATAGATGCTAGATGAGGTGTGTCTGTGATCTATGTGTCCCCAGAGAAAGATGTTCCCTGCTCACTGTAACTCATCCAGGAAGGCTTAATCTCAGCCCTACAAAGAGACAAAAAGTTTTCTGTTGACAGAAAGATAGTCGTGCCTTTCGGTCAATTTGGTTTGTATAAGAAAAATTATTCAGGATATATTCTATGAAAAGAAGTCTTAAATAACAAGAAAAATAAAAAACGAGAGATATATGTTTCTCTTTAACATACTAAAACTAATAATAATAAATTAAAGTCTAATGCACTAGTGTTATTTTAATATTATTTACTTTTGTACTATTTATTCATATTATAAATTAGCTTTCATTATTTTTAAGTTTAAATTTTAATTCAATTTAGTATATAAAATGCATGCATTAGTTCTTCAAATTATTAATTTGCAAGAGTTAAAGTTAAAAGTTAAAGTTATTTGCAAAAGAAACGCTTCTAATTTCTTTAGAAGTTTTTGAAAGTTAAATCTAATATTTATTTTCGCTTAATTAAATATGAGCTTTATTTCAATGGTCAGTAACACTAATGCACATTGTAAAACTACTGACATTGTCATGTGTTTGACTTTTTTATGTTTTAATGTTTCCAAATAAGCAGATATATTATATTCTGTGAAATCTGCAGTGTTATATTTCAGTGTCAGAAACGTTGTTGTCTGTAGAACAGACTATAGCATCATATCATAGTCCAGACAGGAAGTGGGTAAGAATGGGATTAGGATCAGGCCCACACTTGAAGTAATATTTCCTGGACGGGCGCAGAGTTCGCACCAGTGCCACCCGCCCCCTTGCCATGCTGGAGTACGTGAAGGACAGAGGACATTCACACTATGACAGCCCCCACAGAGACGCCCACTCACAGTCTGAGCTTCTGAAGCTCAAGTCCTGATCACCCAGTACAACCACACAGCTTCACACACGCTCTCTCGCTCTCTCTCTCTCCCACACACACCTTCTTTCTTTTTGTTTTTGCAGTTTATACACCGTTTCAATTTTAAAAGTATCAATGATGCTCTAAAGCCTCCATGCCACAAAACCGAATGAAATGCTTGTCAGATGATTGCTGGCCTCACATCAGTTGACCGTTGGCTATTACTTAGCATCCCAGCTGGAGAAAGCCAAAAGCAGATAAAGAAAGTGAGAAAGCGAGAAAGAAAGTCTTTCTAATCTTTCCCCTTAGCCCTCCACCCTCCAGCAGTCATTGTACACACACACACACACACTCACACACACACATATTCAACAGAGGAACAGTTCGTTCTCTGCTCACATGGTCTCTTTCTTACTCACTGGCTCCCACTGCAGCATGATCTCTCACTGAGGGGGAGAGAAATGAAAGATGCATCTACCTGTCTGTCTGTCTGTCTGAATGATTGACTACTGGACCCAGAACATTCAAGGGACAAGTGGTGAAAAACTTCAGAAATGTCAAGGTGATATAACTGTACTCATATCATAATGGGGGGGAAGAGTGTCATTCAAAGACTTAGGGATAGTTCACTCAAAAATGAAACTTCTTTCACCCTCACGTCGTTCCGAACTCGTAAGACCTTTGTTTATCTTTGGAACACAAATGAAGACTGTCAGGGGATTTACAGCTGCTTAAAGTCAGGGGAAACTCCCAGGCAGGTGTGTTGAGGCAAGTTGAAGTGAAACTCTGCAGGATACTGGCCCTCCAGGACCGAGTTTGAAGACCCCTGCATATATATATATATATATATATATATATATATACCATATATATGCCATAATATATACCTTTTTTTTTTCTTCTTAAAAATGTGCAATCAAATGTGTAAAAAAAAAATATTATTAAATATAAATTAGTTGCTCCACTTAGTTTGGCTCACATCATCAAGGTGTGATATGTATGCTTTGTCTGTCTGTTTTCTGTCTGCCCTGTTCGACCTAGTTTGTATAAATACTCCCCATACTGTTCTTTCAGTTCCCAGTTATTATTTGGTCATGCTTTGTTTTGCTGCTCTGGTCTGTTCCTGTATTCTGTTTTTCTGTGGATTTATGACCAAAGACTGTATTTTGGATTACCCTTGCATCGTGCACTTCTTTTTAGCAGAGCTACCGTTACACAAGGCCTCTTATTTTTCAACCCCTCCTTTCAGCTGAATTTCTCCAGACACTTACACTCACCTCCCTCTTTATTTTAGGTTGTAAATTCCCTTTCACAAAAAAATAAAATAAAATAATAAAAAAAATAAAAAAAAAACTGGCAGTAATAAATAATACATTTGTTGCCCCTTTAATTTTTTTTTACCCCTTTACCAATTTTTATTTTTCGTGCAAAAATCAATGTTCTAATTCTAAATAAACTTGAATCATATTTTACTATTTTATTTTATTTTTTACCAAAATGACTGTTTCATTTACGGTGCAAAATAAAACTGACAGGAGGTGAGCAGATGGAGCAAGGAACACGCCAGCCTTCTCTCAGAATATTTTTAGCATTTTCATTCTCCTTAACAGAGAATAACCAGGCCTAAAGACAGGCCAGTTAGTGGGTGGTTATGAATTTTGAAAGTGTTGCTTTATTGCATTACTAAGTGGGACCAAATGTGGGCCACTCATTCTTTAGTTCCTTTACTTTAGGTCCTTATTTGATATTGCAATTGTCCAGATTTTCAGAGCATGATTTTCTGTATGAAATATATGACTCTAGACATGTGGTGTATGACGTGACACACATGTGCCAGACAAGTTGCTCTTTCGATATCTCACCATCTTGACACTCTTTTCAACACAGGCCTTGTTCAGTGTTGCAAATAACTAGACAGAAAACACAAATGCCACCTGTTTTGTGGTCTCCGCTGACATGTCCCTACATCACTTACAGTAAATATTTGCATGAATGCACCGATGCCTAGAACAAGGTGTACTTCCTGCAGACGGACGTATCTTGAGTGCATTATTCCACAAAACAAGCATCTCTCTGTTCTTGCTTCTTATTGGCATCCTGCTGAGCAACAAGTGCAACCATTGGCTGCACACTAAAGGGTTTGGGTCAATTTGTAATGCAAAGTCAGCCTAGAATTATGCTCTGTGTGCCAAAGCTTTTGACATTCAGAGCCAGGGACTGCAGTGCACTCAGGGCTGCCAAATACTGTGTATGTCATGGATATCTTTAAGGAGTACAGTCTTTTTGGATTTGTTATGAATTTGTGTAGCCTGATAAGAATAAATCTAAATAAAACTTTTACTTTTACTTAAAGAAATTGTTTTATATTTGATATCTGATTCAATTGGTCATATTTTTGTAATAATTTTGACTGTATATTATCCTGTTTATTACATGGCTAATAAAATAGATTGAATAAATTAAATATATATATATATATATTCTCTAAAATATCCAACACATAATTGTATGTAAAATATATATTTTTTAAACTATTCCTATAAATTAATTTGAAGCTAAAACCAAATATCTAAAAGATAACCACACAAAATCTGATAAATTAATATTTAAGTAATAAATAATATTTAAACACACACACACACACATATGCATATACATACACACACACACACACGTATACATGCTTGTAAATTACACTTGGTAAATAAAAAACATGACAATCAGAGCAGTGCTTCTTAATTATGAATTTATTCTCAAATGTAAACTTCACTATTTCATGCATACAAGTTAAGACAACATACATTATTTGACAAATTCTTGTTAATTCTCATATTTGCATAGGACATAGTCACAATATTGTCTAACATGTAAAAAATAAAAGGTCGTAAAAAGGTACAGCAGAGCAACCATAGACCAGCAACAATAATATAATCTGAATAATTCAAGGAACTGTACAACTGTAATACTTCACTGTAGTGATTTGGTTGATTGCGAAATAAAAATAAAATAAAAAAAGACAGTTTCATTATGCGGCAGTTGTTTTGTATGAGGTTATGGAGGAAAGAACTGGCCATTGCTAGAGAAGAGCTAATGTACAAAGTACAGAGGTGCTGGGAAATAGAAACCCAGCGTCATGTAGTCACTGGAGCAGGCATCACACGGTGTCGTTAAAATACAGACGAATACGTACAATAGGAAGGCAAGTCGAGTTCACGCGGCAAACGTCTACAGGACAGCATGAGGCCGCTAGTGCCTCATTACGATTCAATATACAACACTTATCGAAATCTCTACGATAGGAGAACATTTGCACACAATGTGCTTGACTGGTATGTATGAAGAGCGAGGGTTTTGAAATCACTTTTTTCCCGATGTCAGGAACATCGACCACCCGAACTGATTTCACAGGCGTCAAGAGAGAAAAGTTGCATGGAAACTGCAATGGACGAGGATGCGTTCAGTCTTTCAAATGGCTCTTTCACAGTGTCTGATCTTCAGAGCGCATTTATGGGGTTTTATCTAATGGGAAATGTCGGCGTATTTAGTTGAAATGAATTTCGTCGCTCAGTAGGGGGTCGTCTGCGTGATTCTCCCCAAATGAGGGGAGTTACTAGGTCACCACACCTGGGGATCAGAGGTTGTTCAAACCCAACTGCACGGTTTGGCAGACAACCAGACTAACAAAAATTACCACAGCCCTCAAAAGCAGTTAGTGTCTCCTGAGTTCAGCAAGAGACGAAACATAATCAACAGTCGAAACTAAGCCACGGCTAAGACTTAAATTCACTTCCACCATTTCAGATAAGCGGCTACCGTTAGGCAGTCCTCAACTAAATGATTTTTGTTAGCACATGACATCGTAAATATCCATTTCTGAAGTTGTGCTCACTGTCTAGTGACTCCCAATGCATTTAGCTTTGCTAAGCTGGATAGACAATCAGTGTATGACATTTACACATCCATAGGTTCTTTGGAGAAACGTCTAACTGCAAAAACACAGTGTAATTTTCACCAGTAAGTGATCTTCACACCGAAATGTCCACCTGTAACTGGTGGGACTATAAAGGCAATGCTGTACAGTTGTTTTGTATGTGGACATATTCACAAATATGTATTTCTTGGACTTTTGAATGTGAATGAAGGTCAAACGCTGTCGATTATGCATGTCCATGTTGAAAAATGCCAGACTTCTTTTGATTGTTTCCACCAAAAATGAATGACTAAATGAGTTTAGGGTGGAATTTTTATTTTTAAAATGTCCTTCAGTTCTTTCGATTCAATAAATCACTTTTCTGAAACTATCAGATGACTGAATTCCAACTATGCGACATGAACATTCAATAATTCAATCTTGAAACCTTTGGTAACGTCTTTAAAACAAAAACTCAATTTTTCTAATGCCGTCACCCATTGCCAAAAGTGAGAAAGTCGTGGCACTACAGCGTCCTTGGCATCCTACTAAAACATCATCCTCCATCAGTTATTCAAACTGACCTTATTTTGCATGGGAAGACAATATTGGAACTGATAACTGCACATTTGTATGGAAGCCATCTTGTCTGTTCTCTATTCTAAAAGAGGGTCAAGGGTTCTGCTTAACGTAGCAGAACATGACATGGCTGTTTCTTTAGGTAAGTTGAGTATGTAGGAGTTTATAGGTGACAAATAAATGTCGGAAGAACAGCAAAGAGGGAAAAACGTTAAGTACCAAACTGAACTAGTAACAAAATCATGTAATACACAGTCAAAAAGAGTAATAAGAGCAAAATAAATACTTAAACAAAAGAAGCTTTGATGCATTGGTTGGATATAAGCAGCATAATTATAGCAAATGTAATTGCAATCCTTTGGAATGGTAGAGCTTTGATGTAGGATGGTGAACAGGTTAATATCTGAGTTTTCACTTTTACTAATATGTGCATTTGTTCTGTACAACAATGACAAATTAAGAGAAACATAACTAAAAGTAAAACCAAAAAGTATATTCAAGATCACGCCAAATGGGGGAAATTAGAAATAGTTGCGCATCTAATACATCATTCACCCCGCTACATACGCATAAAAACGAACATCACTCATAAAAAAAACTGTACAAGGTCATATTTATCTTTACTATATCACTGTATATGATGAAATAAAATCACCTTCTCGATGCCTTTGGCACTCATTATTGAACTAACATGCAGTTTGCTGAATTTAGGATTGAAGTATCCAATAAAATGCTATTATTATAATTAGTAGGATTTTGTGGACAAATAGCTTTTACGAAACAAAACGTTTCTCGTTGAGTCGGGTGTGTGGGTTTATGCAATCCACTGGCAGAATGAATTTCACAAAGATGATTTGCTTTCAGTATGATGCTCTGATTTTCATGATAATTCATACAAAATTTTGTATTTAAATGTACAATTCTTCCAGATATGAAATCCAAGAAATCCCCCGTCCCATCCCAACACAAAATAAAATAAAATCATAACCTTCTCGATTTTTATAGAGGTATGAGTTTTCAAAAAAGAAAAAAAAAAAGATAGATGACAGAAACATTTAACACAGATGTAATTCTAATTATGTTAAATAACAAAACAATAAAACATGAATGTGACTATCTACTCACAATGATGTGGTCTCTATAGTAATGCATTATATCAAACTTGATCGCGTGTATGCCTTCAGTCTCATGCAATGCTTTTGAGAAGTCAGGATATTTCCCTTTTTTCTCTCACTTAAAACCACCTTTTACCTCAATGTTTTCAAATTTGGTGGTTATACACCAATATTCCACTGTTGATAAAAAGCTTTCAGTGTCTTTCGATGTCCAGTTTTACTAGCATCGTCGCGGCAGACAGAAAAGAAAGCCTTATGAAACACTAACAAACATCGCAAAAAATGAGCAATTATAATAATAACAGCTAAGATCTGAACGCAAAGAAAATAATCAGAAAAAAATACAACACAATGCAAAAATATTGCAAAAATAAAGAAATACGAGTACATCCATGGGTTTTAAGCCGAGAAACGTAGCAGGTACAGTTTGACGTGTCATGACCCAGACATGTTTCCACCTGTGTTCAATGGTCTTGCTTCGCATTCAAGTAGTATCGGTACAGTGAAAAATACAGAAACACAAACACGCATGTATTCATTTTTACATGTAATTCACACTAACCCGAGCTGTGAGTGACTTTGCATTGAGAAAATACAATTTCAGTAAATATTATAAGGAAAAAATATATATTTAGTTGTGTATACTCTATCGAACCAGTACCCAAATGACAGGTTTTGGGTTTGCGAGGTTCACTGAACATGTTTTACCAGGATTGAGGAGTACTAATGAAGAGGACGTTGGTTCAGACCGACCTTATTCTGCCCTGAAATACCCTCTCCTGACCAGCAGCTGGGAGTATTTGCAGATACATCAAAGGCAGTTAAACAAACTTATATAAAACGTCTACAAAGGAGTTTCTTGCACACAGTGAACATACATCGCCAGCTTGCTTTGGAAGTAAAGCTGACTTGTGGAATTCAGGAGGAGAAATCTAAAATGACTTTGAAGGGCCAGGGGAGGGTACGACCACAGCTAGACGGCTTTACGTGTGGGTTTATTGCAATAATGAGAAATAATGCCACCGTGGCACTGTTTATTTTGATGAGGGCTGTTTTCTTTAGCTGAAAGCCGTGATTATGGAGGGGTTTTTTGAGGACTATGAGAGAGGCCCCTGGGAGGGGGATGGGGGCTGTTAGGAAGGATAAAAGGGGGACAAGGCCTGGCATTCACAGGCCTCCCCACCTGCTCCTCTAGCCCTGGAGCGCTAGTCCAGCTGGGCGACTCTGATGCTGGTTTCCCCGCACTGGGCATGGAGGGTGGGCAAGGAAAATGTGCAAGAGAATATAAGACGAGACAAGATGGCTGGTGTTGAATAATGAGCTTATGAATTTGAAGTGAAAAACTGTCACAGAAAGCTTGCTAAGTGTCACTTTAGGAACATTGCGCATATGGGAAAGTGAGACAGCGGATGAAGCAATGCCACAGTAGTTCTGATAGCGGTGCCTCAGTTCCTGGAGGGTCTTTCGCCTGAGCAAGTAAGGCCCGGTCGACAGTTTCTCATGGTAACCGTTCATCCTCGCAGGCTGAAGCGACAAAGGACGGCAAATTCATTGTTCACTTGATTTGTATGATTCTGTACAAATCGAGTAGTAATGCCTAAAGCCCCTGTTTTAAGGAGAGTCAAGTTTGAAAGCAGCTGTTCAGTGAGGTAATGAGTGGTCACACTGACAAATCAGTGATCTGCAACAGTAAAACAAAAAAAGGATGCACGAGTGTTTCCCTGTGCTTGTGGAAAAAGTGCAGTCATTTAAAGAAAGAGTGAGTGATCTTGTCTGAGAATCTTGTCTGAGAAGTAGACGACAGTGCTAACATGGGGGGGGGGGGGATACTGATAACATCTGAAATTTCCCAACATGTTCAACTCTGATTTGATAGCACATCATGCCTATTGTCTGTGAGCCATTATGATTTGGGCTCTAAGTATCCAACCCCCCCATCTCTCCCCCGGCCGGCTGCTTGGATGCTATCCAATCAGATGAGACCATTTTCCCTCTTTGAGCTCCTGCAGTGCATTGTGGGATGCTGTTGGCGGGTGAGTGGGGAGTAGTGCA
Organism: Carassius gibelio; assembly: GCF_023724105.1. Lineage (NCBI taxonomy): Eukaryota > Metazoa > Chordata > Actinopteri > Cypriniformes > Cyprinidae > Carassius > Carassius gibelio. The sequence continues at coordinate 11,079,173 of NC_068395.1, read as the reverse complement.
GAGGGGAGGGAGGGAGGTTTCCGTGTGAGAGAGAGGAAGCTGACTGGGTGTTTCTTCTACTGGAGTGCTCAGATCCTGATAATGCCTCGGTCTTTATCTGTCTCGCTATGGGTCAACCCCCTCTTTCCTGCCTCATGTAGATAGTGCTCTTTGTTCTCATGAAGGCCTGTTGCTCTCACCACAAAGTGAAACAACCATGATGATACAAACTCTGACAGTCTAGCTCACAATGAGTTGTAAATCCGTGCCCTATTAGTGATCGACCGATATATACCCGCAATGCCGGTTAATCTGCAGATATCTGGCCATTTAAAAAAACAACAACCGATAAAACTGTCTGACACACCAACATATCAGCCAGGCTGATTAATTATTATTTTGTGATTATCGTATTAGCCGATAACAGTATCTTACCTACAGATATTTGTTAAGGGCTAGGTTTCTGAAAAGCAACACAAGCACCAATGATCTCTAAGATATAAGATAAAATGTCTTTGGAAAACACTCCACTCTGATTATTCAAGCCGATATTTATCCATTTTGAGATTACAAGTATCGGCCAACAATGGACATATCCGATGGATAAAACATTTTTATAAATTTTGGCCATAACATTTTATTTTGTAAATATCGGTATTACATCAGTCACTGAGAAACGCACATCGGTCAACCACTAGTCTTAACCAGGTGCAATGACAAATGATAACTGACAAGTTTTTTTTTTTCCAACCACATGGTTTAAAATTTTGTTTGTTTTTCTGTGTACCTCTGCCCCCAGTGCAATCTCACAGGTCCAAATTCCAACTTCACATATCAAATATGGCTACAATATAGTCACTTCAATACTTGTTGGCACCTGGTCTTGACACGGTGTGTGGATTTGATATCTCCTTCTTTAAAACTTTTGCTTTGGCTCTCCATCTATCTCTCTCATACGCCCACTTCTTGTCAGATCGAGTGAGCGAGACAGAGTGCGTAAAGCTCCACTGTAATGGCTCTTGTCTCCCTGGCTAGTGTGCTATGAATAGCCCTGTGTAGGATGATGCAGTTTCCTAAGTGGAAGGCCTCTGCAGATGGAGCTCTGCAGAGGCCAGAGGGCCAGGACTTCTGCTGTTACCTGAGAGAATGCCAACATCCCTCCCTCCCTCCTTTCTCTGGGTAGAATAAAAAAAAAATATCTCGGTTCTCTCGTTCACACCTTGGTCTTTGGTGGATTCTGCTCATGTGCTTTTTGTCTTTATTTGAGTCTGAAGTAGGCGTACGTCCAGACAAGTCCCTCTGAATGTGTCGTACTGTAGTGAAAAACCCTGAAGTTGATGAATGTGCTGTTTTATTGAGGAAACAGCTGCTTTGAAACTTTAGCCTCCAAACTGTCAAGGGGAGTTTAGTTTAGTCCACTGAGAGAAGTGGTGCTGTCTGTACTCTTCATTGGGTGGCTCAAGCATTTAAAAGTGGACTGATCATGACATTCAAGGCAAATTGAGAAGATTCCCTTTGAAACATGGGCCCAGGCCAACAGAGCTCTATAAGAGGGAGATAGCGATGTTGAAAAGTCATTTTCAGTCTCAAGACAGAATTACCCCCCACCCCTTAGTTTCTGGTGAGTGGTTTTGCCACTCTCGTTAAATGACTGATTTAAAAAACGATAATAATATTAATGAAGAGTATGAATAACTGTTAAAACCCAGAATTTGCTTCCCTCGATGTGAAAACAAACCAACCAACTCAAAAAAAAAAAAAAAAGAGTGCAAAGTTTCCTTTTGTCCAAGTGTAAGGCTGTTTCTCAATGCATGTTTATCTTCATCATTGTCATTCTTTCAAGCTAACGAGGCCATCCCTGAGCAGGGCGCAAAATTCAACCTCTGTTGAATTTCGTAGTAAAGTGATGCTTGTATTGTGCAGTCAATGTGAGTATTAAAGGAGAAAAAAAAATTCTGGATCCTGAGGTGTATGTGTGCCCCTCTTCCTCACCCGTTTAAAAAAAAATTATGATAAACATCTTTACCTGTCAAACCTTTCAACGTTTTAGTTCACTTGAACAGAGCGGTTGTATATGAAAGAAACAGCAACAAAAAACCCATAATGGAAAGAGGCTGTGGCCAGAAGCTATAAAAATACAGACATATGGTACATCATGTAAATATTGCCACATGGAAAAGGCATCTTTTTTGTGTTTTTTTTTTCTTTTAGGGGTTGCACAAGAAAATTGCACTACAATAAGCAGTTATGTACAGTACAGTACACCACAGCAAGCGTCGGGTTTAGCATGGGCGCTCATTACGCCAGTAATTTTTTAGGGGGAAATGATGGATAGAGAAGCGTTAAAAAATGAGCCTGGAGATCCAGGCATTGTGGGAAGAAAGTGCGGCCAGGTTAAGGCGAGTTGGCTGGGCTGAGGGTGGGGCTAAGGGTGGGGCTTGATGCGTCGGATCGACTGTAATCGCTGAGGGAGCCGGGGCGCGTGGTGCTCGAGATGGTGGCATTGCCAACACCGTGCTGCCTCTTCAGCATGGCCGGCTGGAAATCAGAATGACGACGTGCGTGTTTCATCAGGTGATCACTCCGCATGAAACGTTTGTCGCATAGGGGGCAGCTGAACTTCTTCTCGCCCGTGTGGGTGCGATAGTGCCGTGCAAGCTCATCAGAGCGAGCAAACTTCTTACTGCAGTCAGGCCAGGTGCAGGGAAATGGGCGTTCTCCTGTGACAAACACATAGAGAAAGCAGAACACACAGCTGTTAGTGTTTACAATACACATTCATGATCGCTCAGATATATGTGATGTTTTCAAAACAGACTTTAAAGCTATGCAGTATTTTACAATCTTTACAGATTATAGGCCAGGGGTTCTTAACTCTGGCCCCTGACGTCCACTTTCCTGCAGAGTTTAGCTCCAATCCTAATCAAACACACATGAACAAGCTAATCAAGGGCTTCAGGATTACTAGAAAGTTGCTGCCAGATGAGTTTGATAATGGTTGGTGCTAAACTTTGCAAGAAAGTGGACCTTGAGGGCCAGAGCTGAGAAGCCCTGTCTTTGGCATTGAATCCATTTTTGAAAGAGTGAACTTGCTCCAAAAAACAAGGTGTTAAAGAGGCCACATCATAAACACCACCATGCGTCACTAACAGCGATAAATTGGTGCGGTGGTGCCAACTGATGTGAACCAAGTCCAGCCCTTATGTGGACAATGAACTCTTTCAGCACATAATATCCTGTGCTGACAAGTCTCATTGGTATAATATACTCTTTTAAACTGATCTAGAAGAGTTTTGTGGTTTCTCTTGGTAGGCTAACATTGAGAATTCTCAGAAGAAAATGTGAAACTAAAACAGTTCACAAAAGTCATACAGGCCCCATACAGCCCAAGTACACACACTAGAGCAGCTAAACCACCAGAGAATTAAGATCAGTGAAAGTGAAAGTGACGTGACATAAAGCCGAGTATAGTGACCCAAACGCGGAATTCGTGCTCTGCATTTAACACATCCAAAGTGCACACACAAAACAACGGTGCATGACCCAGACCATTCAGATCCAGGTCACGCAAGGGTTTACCCTCCATAGATGGCTTTTAAATCCCAAAATGGGCAGTCTTTAACCAGACGTAAAAGCCCTGATGTGGCACAACTATTTAGAAGCGGCTCATGAGAGCGTGCTAATCCTCTCCTATAGAAGCAAAAGTCTGCAATACAGTTTACAGTCGCTAAGCTGAGTGAAAAGCCCACACATTAAACCAGGAATGCACTGCATTAAAAAATGAACCATGTTCTAGCCCAATAAGCACTGCATCATGCTAATTAGAGAATTATGGGAATACTAGGGGGACATGTATCAGTATGACTGCTCCAAAGAGGCTTATGGGATTTACTGACTCATTATTGAGATAACTGATGGACACACAAACACATACTGACTGGTTTATTTGGAACTGGCACACATCTCAAAATTACCTTATTTTTTCTTTCCACCATTACCACATCAAATTTAATATCAACAGCGAGTTTAATTAGGCAGGTTAACGGTCTTTACCATGGTACCCTGCCCCAGATAGTACTCAAACATGAAACTAGCAGGTGAGCCAAATGCATGGGAAATTATACCCTACCCCTTCCCCTTCAGGCAATAAAAGAGGGCTTTGACACAAATCTACCCAAAACCAGATGGGTCCATATATCTCAGTGTGGTTTCCTCACAGTTGTGTAAATGTAGTACCAACACCTTCTTTCTTTGTGCACACAAAGGCCCACATGTCAGATGCAGAAAGTATGTTAGCTCACTTCATTGGTTGTTTCCCACACAAATGTGAGAACTGCTTCACTTATTTTATCAGTTTTTGATCCGTTTAGCAGTTTTCCCTCCCTGAGCAGTGCCACCACAAAGGTCTTGAAACCACTGTTGAATACCGTCCGGGTTCTATGTCTACAGTTTTTATAATTTTGAAAGGCAAAGAAATAAGTCAGAGATGTCAGTCATTACATGGTTAAATTAGACAGAACAGGCAAAGTACACAGACGTTCAGACAGCTATTTGCTGCTGCCTTTGTTTTGTGGTTTCCCCTTAAGGCCCCAATGGAAAACAACTTCAAACAAAAATGTATACGTGATGCCAAATTTATGTGTGGGACGACTGCTTTGCTGGGGTCCCTTCCCCCTACTATAAAAGATTGAGAAAGCGAGAGAAACAGCAGGCAGAGCGAGTCTAGACTGCTTCCGTCTAAATCTGTGACCTGTCACTCACTTTCAGACAGACATGCTCCCACCATTCACACAAACACACATACAAAAATGTACTACGTGATGACATATTTCTATCACATGTAAACAAATCAAATCAAACCTTCACACACACACATGAAAATATATTCTGCGTGTGAATGAGCTTTTGTCTCCATAACAATGTCTATGTACGTTTACTTGTATCTGTCATATATCTTCCCAAACAACCCACGTGACAAAACACAAAAAATACAGAGTTGCGCACACACAAACATTCACTCCCACTCTAAGTAAAGCAAAAAACTCATCATCTGATACTCATTTGCCACACACATATTCAAGCTCATCCAAACATACCGCAAGTATAGAAAGCAACAATTGAAATCCACTAAGCTTCAAACATGCCACGCCCACGAGAACTAATCTGAGAGGGTCACTGTTGTTTGACCTTTTTTAAACATCCTGGATCTAGTCATAATTGTGGCGTATAAACATAAATACACAAGATCGAACATTAACGTAGTAGAAATGGGGACGGATCGGTGGATGGTCTGAGATTCTCCCTTCAGCCAACCTGTAATTTAATAGTCTAATTAATATACGAAAGTCTGTGGGAACTCAAGGTTGTAAAGTGTAAGTTATGAGTGATGAGCAGGTGTGAACAGTGACATCAGTAAAAAGCTAACATATTAGGCTAATTATCCTGAGCAATGCGGTTGCATAAGCCAGGTTTTGAAAATCAACACATAAGACAAACAAAATAGCTTTTTACCAAGCTAGTTATCAAAGCAACAATTTTACGTTTTTTTTTTTTTTTTAGTTTAAGTTTTCACATCTAATATTTATATCTTATTTAATTTATTTTAGCTTTGTTTTAATTACAGGAAGCGATTTTAATAGTTTTAGGTTCTATAACAACACCATAGACAAGAAGGCTAGTGCGCTGGGAAGCTAGCATATGCTCAACACAAAGACATCACCTACAGACAAGACCATTCAGGACTACCATGATTGAAATGTCCTGCTTGCATTATATGAACATGACTAAGAGTTCAAGTGGGACATGTTTCCAGGAATATTATTATCACGAATGAGGGCGCTCTTGACGTGGCTCTGAAGTAGGCTTATGTAAAAAGGTCACACTGTCCAGTCTGTAACAGTTTCATAACAGATGGAAGTGGCTGTGGTTTTATCCACCATGTCAAAAACACTTCCTCTTTCTGTCCCTTTGGGAAAACAAAAGAGAGGCCTTAACCCATTCTGGCATACTGTTCATGCAAATACCCACAACAAAATGTATGTCATCTTTAATCATCCCCTTGACAGTGGTCAATATATTTATTCACAGCCCTGCATCCTGGCACTTGTACAAAAGGAGACTTTTTTAAGTGGTTTGTGTTGCATGGGCACTGGCATGTCTTCACACTGATGAGCTACACCCTCTTTGGTGTGGTGCAACCAGCACTGCATGTGCCCAAGTCTTTTTCGCAACAGGGGCCAGTAATTAGGAGAGCTTTAGATTCGACCTCTGTGTTAACGAACACAGTGACCCAGTTACCCTTTGCAGCAGTTACCTCACAGTTGCTAGTAAGGACATCCCATAGTGAAGGTAGCTGAGCAACAGTGTTTCCCTTCAGAGGCGATACCATTATGTCACAGACAGCAGCCTTACATAACTGTTCCCTTTTGGGGCCACTGGGTCAGTAAATAAACTCATGCTCATGTCTTCTCTCAAGTATAACAACACATTGCAAATCCGTGGTTAAATTTTATAGAGGGCCCAAAGAAAGAACAACTTCAGACTCCCTAGAATCTGTAGGAAATAGGAGAAAACGGCCTTTTGAGGTGAACAGTCTAAGCCACAGACATCTGATCAGGCCACTATCTGAGCAACACACTGTGCAGACTGAATGTCGATCCAGGAGACTTGGTGTCGCTCACCTGTTCCAACAAGAGTTACCAGCATCTCTGTGTGGGTGAGATAAAATTTCTCAGGTTTCTTCAACCGTAAGGCCACTTATGCAGGCTGAGACATAGGAAGGAATGGAAACAGCCAGACAAAACGTGAGAGAGGCAGGAAGACATTAAGGCAGGCAGTGAGGACATCCAGTGGGAGGTCTTCCAAATCCTTCATAACCATGAGCTCAAAGTGCACTCTCTAAGCTTGCTCAACGGCTATATACACTTGATGCCCTAGAACATGCTCTGAAATTAGCATAGTCTGAAAGTCCAATGTCAGCTGCTGTCATTCAGAAAACAGTTCAGACGTAGAATTAGAAGAAGACTTTGCATTCATCCTCTCGACACCAAACGGACACATCCCTTGCAGGTCAAGAATGGAGGACAAGAGTTTATAGTAGAAACCCTGTGCTGTATGTTCATTTTGAATTGCAAAAATGAAGGTCAGGACCAGGACCATGGAAACTGATCTTAGATGAGTATAAAAGGCCTAGTTCCATCCATAAAGATGTAGAAGTTTTGAAGTTGTCCTTGTTTTTGCAAGGTTTTTGGCCAAGAATAGTACAGACGGCACACATGTGCCTTCAGTTATCTTTAGCCAGAGGCAAAGCAAAAGTGATACAACAAATACAGATGTAAACTAGACCAAGACATGATGCTTTTAACATCTTATGTATTAGATCCTGATGTTGCCGATGGTGATTCCAATTAGATCAGACGTACTGAATCAGGGGCACACTGTCTCCTAGCCTCCGGTCTACCACTTACTCTGATTCATTATCTGTGAAAAACCACAAGAATCTCCAAAATGGCACCACAAATGAAGCTGCAGCACTTACTAGAAAGTTGTACTTTATTCCTGGTGGGTCATACAGAAGTCTGCCATCTCAAGCCCACATTGTTAATGACAAAACTGCTTTGAGCCATTGGAGACCCAGACAGGCCTCTTCTTAATCTCAAAGTTTCCAAACCCTACTTTAAGAAAGTTCTCAGCTTCTCTCAGCAAAGCAAACTGGGGGATTTCTGCCAACAACCCAGCTCTCCCAATTCCACGAGGGCTGAGATGCTTGTCGAGATGATCTAATCACTGCCCCATAGGAGCAGGGAATTTTGGGAGAGTATGCAATCCCATCAGCAACCAAATTGGGAAAGAGATATAGGTCACGCCCTCCATCTAACTGAGGTTTACAAGTAGTGAGTTCACAGAGACTGCAATACACCATGGAGACAAGAAACCACAAAGTATGGCACAAACATAGCTAGGACTTACATTATAGTTATGGGCAATTTAACAAATAGGCAACATTATTGTCATATCTGCATTAGACACTTCTGACTGCTGAGTGAGCAAAAACTCTCCTGGTAAAAAAATAAATAAATAAAGACCCAGATCACAGCATTTACAAACAACTCTGGGAATGGAACAAAAAAGACAGAAGTTCACCACACATATGTGTGTGCTTATGGAGGGAGGGCATGCAGGGTTGACTAACCACACTGAGACTTGTTGAGTCAGATCAGGCTTTCAGTCCTCTGTTCGTGCCAATGGCTTTGAGAAACTGAGGATTAATGCTAATGCGTGTGGGTGTAACAAAGACATTATGGCTAGGTCAGGTGCAACGATTAGGACTGGGCCAGACTCGTCCAGAGACATTGTGACGAAGGCAACTATGGTTAATTTATCATCCTCTTTTGTCTTTAATGAAAAATGCTAAAAACCACTTGCCTTTCAATTGCACATTCTCCTCCCAGGGTTTTACTGCTATTGAGAAATGTGAACAATAGTACTGGCCTTCACCATCAGGCATTTCAATCAAGCCTACTAGACATAACTCACTCCTCTCAGTCTCTACAGCACATGTGCACACACGGTCTAAGACACATTATATGAGGAAGCAGCCACAACTGCTGCAGATTTATGTCCCCTCCCCCTATTTTCCCACCTCATGAGGAGCACATCTCACAGCTTTGCTCTACTCATCAATACAGCTATGAAATTGACCTTCCAGTGGGTCCTGGCTTAACTAGGCCACTAGGATTGTTTTGTAACACAAAATAGTTATTTTAACTCAATTTTACATTAAGACAGTTGTAGCCAGCTGAAGCACGTGAATGGTAAAAAGGTAAGAGCAGGTGGGTGGGGTCACCCACAGCTCTGACATTATGTACAGAAACGAAGTCTGCTAAATGTCAAGAAACCGTGCTAAATTGGATTTTTATACTGTAAAAAGAGTATACATTAAATGGGTAATAACAAAAAACGCTAATACTGATCTTGAGTGAGATTTCTCTTTTTTAATCCCACGTTTTAAGGACAAACTGTCCTCTCTCCAATTCGTTAATTTCTTTTGTCAACCACATTAACATTAGTCAAAAGCTATTTGAGGCTTTGTTTACTTCCTTGAGTGATGCAAATCTTAAATGGATAGTTAATCCCAAAATGTTGATGCAAACCTCTATGAATTACTTTCTTCATTCAGAAAGGTCCTGCATTATTTTGGGCTTTCATTGACTTTCTTCGACAAAAACTGTTGGAATATTCTTTGGACTTTTTTGTTGCTCTTTTCTGCAAAAGAAACAAAAGTCAATCCGGTTAAATAAATTATCTAAACATACATTTTTGGGTGAACTATTCTTTGAACATGTTTAGTTCCTGAAGGTTTACCTTGAGTAGACACCATTGACAGCAAGATACTCTCAAACAAGACACCACCAAGTCAACCCTTCCCCCATGACTGTCCACTGAATGATCCTTTTCATCCCGCAGCCACGCCTGGAAGAGCACAGGCCAGGATCCTCCACATACAGATTTATTAGACAGTAAGGGGTCAAACTGGCAAGAGCTAATGTCAATATAAAAGCCTGGGAGGCAACCAAGGTTCTGGCACACAGCAGAAAGCAACCTCTCTCTCAGTTTCTTTTTTTTTTCTCCCCTCAATCCTCATCTCAAAAACCCAAATGCATGCACTGCTACTGCAGAGAAACACCAAATCAGTTTGCCAGCAGATGCAGCTGAGCAAGTGACCTACTTCAATGGAGGGCTTTGACAACGGGTCCCACCCTGTACCCACCCCCACACTTCTGCCTTTCCATACAGTACATCCCCACCCACAAATTGCAGTGTTAGTGCCCCACGCAGAGTTTGCGTGAGACCCTAAGCTGGCGGCTCATGCTTCAGGAACCTGAAAATACAGCTCCACATCAGCTCCAGATCCCCTTCTTCCTCCACAGAGAAATCGACACCCATACATAGTAGATTTAAGAAAGCAAAAGAGCTCAAACTATACAATGCTTCAGTAGTTCTGTCAACTTACGCCCTTATGGGTGGGGGGAGAGGACACAGGGTAATAGGGGGATGGTTACGTAGGAACAGACTTGCTTTTATAAGGCTCTGCCAAAGCTAACTAAAGTATACATAAGTTCAGCTGAGTTTGAAAGGTACTTATAGAAGCGGTGGCCTGTATGCTTTTCTTCATCTGAATGAAAAATAAGAGAACTGTATTCCCCTCAGTGAGGGCTGATTCAGGAGAGATGGATACCTGCAAAAGGGTGGATGAGTGCATGATGAAACACCCAGGGGGCTTCAGCACTTCAGCCTATCATATTTAAGTGAGAGAGAGAGCACCAAAGCATGGTTTCTACCACTCACACATGAGGCTGACAGTAAAAATCAGAAAAGAAACATGCTGTGGACAGAACTGATGTATATAGATAAATGGTTAAAGGTCCGTTTATACTAATCTTCTCTCAAACATAAACATAGGGGCACATATACAATTCATATGATCCCCGCATAACATCATTCCCAATTAACTAGCAGGTGCATATACTGAATGGCAAGTGGGTCAGCCATGCCCATGCACTCTCGGGCATCTAACATATATTCCGGTTACAAGGAAGCAGGCCAGGGGTGTGGAACGGAATATAGTTTTAGTCAGAGAGAGTCGAATCCCTGTTGTGAAGCCATCACCCTCACACTGAGCCCCACCCCGTCCCAGCCTTGGCAATGTGCCCAGCACAGGGCAGAAGTGCCCAGGTCCCACCCATCCAAACCGTCCACCTACACCACGGGGCAGGATGACTGCACAGGATGTCATGTCTGTAAATAACCCAGCAAAGAGGAAAGAAAAATGGCTGACGAGTCAGTTTAATTTTGCATGTATTTGCTATAAACCTGGGAGGAGGGTGTTCTAGGAATTTACTGCTTTAATGCACACTTGAACCAATGTCTGATCTATTGTTCAAGTGAGAAAACAAACGAATTCTGTAGCAAAACAATGTCATCTATACATTGTGCACACTATTGTATCTCTTGGGACTCTAGAAGACAATACAAAGGGTCACGTAAGGAACATAAGAGTCCACGGGCCAAACAAAAAAGCTAATCTGCCGTGAAATATGTCATTATGGGCTTTGTTTATGTGTATGATAAAGAGGGGTGCTCCCCTCTATTCCCACAATACATAAACAATACAGATGGAAACCTGATTTTAAGGTGCATGTAATAGTTTGTAAATAGTAATGGCTTGGGCTGGATTTAGTACCATTGTAAGTATCTCATGTATCCATGATTTTTACATTTCTTTTTTTTTTAAAGAAAATTATGCATGAGTTGAATTTACATTATGAGGTAATCAACGTTACATTAATTGCACTTAAATTGAATCCAAAATATTCCATCAATGCTGAAAGGAAAACAATGCTTTAATGCATTACATTAAATCTTTAAACGTGTAGAAATCTAATACTGTAGAGGTACAAGTACTAATACAGCAGTTTCACTTTGAGCAAAGATTTTGTCAAGTGAGGTATTGCATGCAAAACACTTTCAGATGAACTACACTTATGAGAAAAGTCACATGCACTGAAAGAGCACCATGTTTTTTGTTTATAGCAAACAGCCCAGAATATATAACAGCTATGGCCTTGGCAGTCTCCTCAAGCCAAGTTCTTCAAGCCAACTTCCTCTTCCTGAACCGAAACTTGCAGGTTTGTTAATTTTATTTATTTATTCTTTATTTGTAATTTCTGTAACCCTACACCCATTTCATATGTATGCATACCAGAGGATCATTATCTTGTCACAAGTCAACTGCAGCCTAATAAAGTAATGAGCATGTTATAAATTATCATCTGCAAGCATATTGTGCACCATTACAGTTAACAGCTCATCAAATGCAAACCAAGCATCTCTCCGAATCTGTCCATCTGTGTTTATAAGGATGATTAATGAGCCCTTCCTTATCCAGCCACATGCTAGTTGGAATCTTTTCTTTTTTCTTCCTACCCTTTCCAACTTTCTTGTGGGTCCTCTGTTTAGCCTTGAGTCTGGGCATAGCCATAAAACATCAAATAAGAATATTATTCTTGATGCTCCTAGGTCATGAACTAATCTTAACATGATAAATACCCTAACAAAGTGGAGATAAAAGTTCAGGATGCACCCAGACAACAGAGGAAGTGCCAGTACAGTCAGACTAAACTGAAAAGGTCCTCTTGAAAGGTCACAAAAAGGTTATTTTGCCAGACTTATCTCAGTGAGGGACACTCTGTAACCACAGGTTACCACAGAATTGCTTAAGGCAAGCACTTACAATACATAGTCTTTCTTTAAAAAGAAAACAACACTACAAATAGACCCAGAACGTAAAATTGTGGGCATGGCAAACGTATGTGGTTTAAGGCAGTAAGCAAGATGGAAAGGGTCATATCAGTCCGCAAACAAGTGCTTTAAAAAGTTATGTGAGCTAGTAATACATTCTTGAGGAGGGAAATAACACTTAAAAGACTTTGCACTGACATAGCTATTTATAATAATGCAATATTGTATAGTCTTCAGAAGTACAGAGTTAAAAAAAAAATCCTTCCATTGCTGTTTAAACAACTGCATTTGCTGCAGTGCATTTCAAAGCAGAGCCCTTTGCCACATTTATGTGCCGTTTGATCATGACAGTACATCTGCTCCAGCTCGATCATAAAACAGCTTCTTTTTCCAGCAAGCTTGCACTTGTGATGGCTTGGGCCCTCCTCCTTTCCCCTGGAACTACTCGTTCAACAAAAAAGCATTAGAACACTGCAAAGGTCTAGCAAACAAATGAAAAATAATTATTTACACTTTATTCCTAAGTTGCAAAGACAGACAAATGCAAAAACGAAATATATCAAGACCGGTTGCATTTTTCAGAAATTACTTATTGTTTTCTCAAAAGTAGTTTGACTAGTATGACTGCATCTCTGCGAAGGAAAACCCCAGAGCCCAAGCGTTTATCCTACCGCTACAGTATACGACTCCATCGGCGACGCTAACGTAAAAAGCTGGATGCAACTTTCTGTGCCCAATTCTTGCTGGGTTAAGACAAATGCTTCAAAGCAGGATTGAAACCAGGACCAGCAGGGAATTCAGAGAGGTCTGCAGTACTTTTGTCTTCCCAAGTTTGTTTTTATAACTCTGTGTTCCCCTCTCAGTTCAAAAGCAGTGCGTTGCTGGGAGAAAGATCCATTTTCTCTTTGCTCCATTGGTAGAGACTGATGGAAAATCTGCTGAGTGCTTAAGAAAGGTGCCCAGAATGGAGCAGGTTGGTTGAGTCTGGGCTGATGAACTCAAATGACCCACATTCTCTGATTACCAAAACAAATGAGATGGAACACTCATTGTTTAACCGAATCACGGTCCGATCGCAGACCGGTGACTACAGTGAAACCCAATCTAAAGTCTGCCCAACTGAAAGACAGGAAGTGAGGGAGGTCTTAAATACACACTATAAACATGATAAACTGAGCTGTTTATCTGCTCCAAATGACTTACTCTGATATGTAAACACAAAACTAGACACATAACCAACCCCATGGAATGCAACTGAAGCTGGAGTTTTACAGAAAGTATGTGGTGTATACTGACATAAACATGGCATTATATGCTGACGGTAAAAGATACTGACGGTTATATATACTGTAAAAGACCCAACGTGTTATCAAGCAAAGTATATGACACTGTAAGTGAAAAATGTAAATGTAAAATGTATATGACACGCCCACCTTATGTAGGCTACTTCAAAGCTTTAAAGTTTTATATTATACAAAAGCCTTTTGTACCAAAAATCCAGTCAACGCTATACACACAGTATTTATTATTATAAAGTCAAGGTGAGGTTTTGGGTAGTCCTGCTTCACAATATATGCTATTCATGGCAGCAAACCCTCACAAGATGGTAGCATTATTGGTTGTACATTCTCACTGCTTTTTCTACATGATGAGATGTGCAGTGTTGTGATTTCAAAGAAGACTGTTTAAGATGATAGATCATCATAAGCAAGTAGGTCAACATTTCTGAACACCATAACCACAAGGGATGAGTCACGGTTGATTAGTTGGGTTCTAGATTATTGTGGACCATTAGTTTATTTGGATTTAGATCTAAAGATTTCACAAATTCTTGGAAATGTCTACATTTCATAAAATAAGCTGAGTGTCTCACACATTGACACCAGGCGACTCAATCTGATCTGTTTTGCCTGATAAAACACATGGCAACATTCTTTATTTTGAAGTAACCAGGGGTGTGTTTAGGAAAACCCTGACAGAGTTGACACTTCTGGGTTTATCTCTGATCTGACGCTACAACGCCTTTAGGTGTCAAGTATTTTTTTTTTTTTATTTAGTGCAGGTTTCCTGTAAAAATGGCCATCTCTTGCCAGAAGTGACGGCAAAACGGCATTAATAAAATATTAGCGGCAGAAATGCATGTCACGGCGCGTGAAAATGCGCAACAATACGTATAATTACTTTTCTAAATGTACTTTCCATCCTAAACGTCAATTGTAAAGGCTGGAGGTCTGCGCTGAGGGCGGGTGCGCTGCGCGGTTCAGCGCTCGGCTGGTCGAGTCTGTTGCTGGCCAGATCAGCTGGCAGTCTGTCCGACGGGGGTGTGGCACATCACAACAAAGAGCCTAACAGTCAAACAAGCAACCGCAGAAGTCTCACCAACCCCCATATTTTATTCATTTAAAAAAAAAAACCTTGCATATATCCAAAGGACTAACGCAAAGAAAACCAGATTATGCGCGAACCTGCTGTTTTTGGACTTTGTGAGGCGTTTTCTGTCTGCACCGAGCGCTACTGCCAGTGACTTTTCGCAAACTACCACCATCGCCTCTTAAAACTACAGCCTACAGGAATTTTATGAGCGATTACATCATGGGGTGCCTGACTCTTTTTGCGCCAGCAATGTGATAGATTTAACTGCGAGCAGATTAGTATGCGAATGTATTGAGTGCATGTGTCTGTATGCATGAACACGCTGGCATATGTTGCAGGGTTTTTTTTTTTCTTTTCGTTCTGTTTATTTTATAGTACAATGTTGTCACCTTTGTTATTTTTATTAACATTCCTGCCACTTTATTTTTATTTTCTGTCACCGTTTTATTGGGTGTATTAATGCGCTGACATTATTCTATGCAGAACAATCGTGCCAATAAAGTGCTTTGGACTTGAAACTGAAAAGTGGTATACTGGGCATATATGTGTGTTGAGTTGGCTCATATAGGCGAGGCACGGGGAGGGAGAACTGTTGCTGTTTACCATATAGCTTCCTCATAGTGGGCGTGACAGTATGTATGGTTATACTTACCGCGAATAACAATTTATTTCCTTTAAAACGACTATTTAGAGTAAATGCATGTTTAATAATGAATATCACTGCAACACAACAGTTGTCCCATCAAGTAAAAACTGAGCTTGTACGGAACACAGTGTGCCCAAAGTGTGCGAATGCGTAAACGTCGCGCTGTTTACACTGGATCTGCGAAACGGCAATTACACTTGGCAGGAATGGAAACTGACCTGTATGTGTCCTTAGGTGGGCTTTGAGATGGGACGATTTGCCATAAACTTTTTCACACCCTGAATAGTGGCATTTGTGCTTTTTCTGTGGGGGTTCTTGTTCAATTCGACCCCTAAAGCGTTTGCTTCTTTGTTTAAGAGCAGAGTCGCCGGTGATGGTGGTGGTAGGTGTGGCAGAGTTCCCATCATCTCTGGTTAGGGTTGCTGTTGGTGGCGTGCTCTCCTCCTTTATTTTTGCCTGCTCGGCAAAATTGATGGGGGTCTGTTGATTAAAATCCGCCAGAATTCTCGCCACCACAAAAAGAGATGAGTTGTCCTTCAAAGGCTCCTTGGTTTCTTCTCCATTCCTCTGTGCAGCCGCAGTTTCGGGCTTGATCTCTCTATTCCCTTTTGGACCGTGGACAATTGCTTGGCTGGACATTGACACAAGGCACTCTGCTGCGAAGTGATCCATTTCGTTGAAGAATAGAAGTTGTTCCTTTATGACATTCAAACCCAATGCCAGTAGACCATAGAACTCAGTAGATCCCTTTGTGTGATGCTGAATAGGCAGCTCTCGTAAGCAAACTCACTTTGCACTATCTTACCGGCTTTTCAGCAACACTGACATCCTGCATGTAAATCATGCGCGATAGAGTCGTGAGCGCGCCACGCCGACTGCTTTCGTCCTTTAGAGATAAGTTTCCGGTGACGAGAGCTCTGAAAACTTGTCTGGATTGAGTATCAAAACTCCCATCGTGGCTGCAGTTCTCACAAGCGTTAAAGTGACAGTATGCTGTGCGCCGATTAGAGCTGATTGTATCCATGCTGGGGGCGTGTCGGCCGGTAGCGTATGGCAACGTCACCGAGCCGGCGCGCACTCATTGGATGGCGACGTGCACTGCCTTACTTGCCCCCACCAAACTTTTAGAAAGTATAAAAGAAACTTCACTCAGAATCTAAATGTATATATAACACATGCATTGATAAGAGTGAGAAAGGAGTCTATTTTTAAAGTAATATATACTTATATAATGTTATTGCTAAAATTGCTAAAGACTTCCGCTCACCCTCCCACTAAAATCATTGTATAAAAACCTATAATGAAAATCCTTCTATTTAGCATTTGTATTAAGATATTAATTGCAAATATATATTATCAGCATAATAAAGTTTAGCAGAAATAATAATTATTATTATTATTATCGTTGTTGTTGTTGATACTGAAGTGATTTCATCCCTTGTCTTTGTATACGGCATAATATATACAGTATATCTAAGAGCATATAGGATTGTCTCACTGAAGCATTCTTTTATAGTCAGTTGCAAGCCATTTTGTTGGTCACAGGGTTCACTCATATTTCCCTTTTCATAAATGGCACTCATTTAGGTTGGAAAAATAAAGCTTATTTCATATGATCTACTCTATGAGAAAGCAGTGGTTGCTAAAATAGGTCTCAGTCATGTTGCTGCAGGAGAATGGAAACAATACTGTAAAATATTTATACAGTTGGCTCCATTGAGTCAAAGACACCAAGGGCCTGGAAGTGACAAAACATTTCAAAATAAGTAACGCTCAGGCACAAAATCCCAGACTGGAAAATATATTAATATTCCTGCATTTCACAAGCAGACTGTGGGGGTGAAGACAGAGATCAGGGTTTCAAAAGTTACTTAATCTTCTTCATATGAAAGCAGGAGAGGAGGAAAGAAAGGGCTGAAGCCCACCACTTCAGCTCTAACGATGCACTATTCTCCTGTGGGAAAGCATGTACTCTCTTTCACTCCTATTCACAATAGACTTCTCTGGAAAGTTCCAAGTGTTCATTGAGAGCAAGTCTACATGGCATTCAGAGAGCCATCTGGTTGTATTACTTTACATATTCTTTCACCACCACGAGAGCTGAGTGTTCTTGCATTTCATGCAGTGTTTCTGAGGCAAATCCTATCATAGCACAACGCCAAGACAGCAGTTCCAATTTCACAAAATGGTCTCAAAACCAAAATGGAAGAAAGCGCGACCTAGAAAGGGTAATTTTATAAAATAATTTCTTTACAATTATTCTATTTGGTCTTATTTGACATTGTACTATAACTTTTTAAAATGTTTTACATAGTTTTAGTGAAAAGGGAAAAGTAGAAGTCGTGACATTTGCCAAGTATGGTAACCCATACTCGGAATTGGTGCTCTGCATTTAATCCATCCAAGTGTACACACACACAGCAGTGAGAAGTGAACCACATTACTGGTGAACACACACCCGGAGGGAGCAGTGGGCAGATATATACCCAGCGCCCGGGGAATACCGCAAATTTTATTCTCTATATTTATTATTCTGTAAATGGTATTCTGCACTAGGTCTGTAATTCCAAGATAACTTTCACAGACATTTAACTTAAAAGTTCCCTCTTGGTGGAAAGTGGAATATAGCACTTGCATATCATTGCTCTTTTGTTGATTTTGATTGCTTCCATTGTCCTCATTTGTAAGTCACTTTGGATAAAAGTGTCTGCTAAATGACTAAATGCACATGTAATGTAATTACATTGTTATTACTCCATAATGCATCACAGGATGAACTGGTTTGCCTGACTACACATTACCAAGTACTTCTGCAAAATGCATACATTTTAAATGAAACTCAGAGTCCCACACACTGAACTACCCACTCTGTCATTCTCCTATTATAATTTGAGTTCTTTTCTCAATTATCACCAAACTGTTTCAGGAGTAGGTTGAATCGTATTCTCAATTTCACCACGTGGGTGAGATGACTCACTTACTTTCAAGAAACATCACATTCTCCTGGGGCTCTGCATCATTACTGATGATTGTTGCACATGACCTCTCGGGTTTTGAGATGTAATCCCAGTTTGTGAGGACAGCCTGACCGCACCACCAGGTGGTACAGACCAGCCAAGGCCATGCTGTCCTAGAACACAAAGCCATATACTGTAGCTGTGTGGACTGATTAGACTTTCCTTGTAGTGCACATGCCATATTTACTCAGTTTTTATCTATATAAACCTGATTTAATGATATCTGAGGCTTAATCTGCCATTGCTGATGTGTTCAATTTAAAAGTGCATTTTGCAGAAGAACAAGGGTGATATTTTCCATCCAAAGAGAATAGTGAATAGAGAGATAGTCAGATGAGGGATAGATAGCCTGATGGATGGATGGATGGATGGATGGACAGATAGACAGAAAGATGATCATAAATGCAAAGTCCCATCAAAGCTGTCAACTTTTTACCTGATACTTTCTAAGCTAAGTCATTATGGGCGGAAACTGATACTTTTTAACCTTTTTCAGTCATGACTCATGTGGGTTGTGCATGTGATTGCTTTCCTTCACTGGGCAAGCAAAGAAGGACAATAACATGGCACCTTTTACACTGTCTCTCATAATCACCACTTAACTGCATGCTTCCCATTAACGTATTATCATGACCTGAAAGTCTGACTGGCAAACACACCTCAAAGGACTGAAGGTCACATAATACAGTTCAGTTTGTCGTCTTTCCGTGGAAGGTATAAATTAGAAATGACCTGCTCTCTCATCACAGCCTGACTCTGATAACTAGGGCTTGACTGACAAAAAAGATTTTGTGTTTGCTGTTTGTTTTCTCTCTCTCTCCTTCTTTAATATTTTTGTGTTTTATATTGCAGTTACTGTAGTCTTTAAATGTCAGTTCAGCAGCTCTGGCACATGTGAAACTCAGAGGCTGTTTACTACTTGTGGTTTAGCTTTGTTCTTTTCATCTACATTTGAGAAACATGTCATTTCCCATCATGCATGTAAAAACTCTCATCCTGTTCATCTTCAGACAGTGCCCTCTTTTGTTGATCTGGGACCAGCTTTGTCCCAGCCTAATTGTGATTGTAACCATCAAAAGAGAAACCACAGAACTGGTCTCAGATCAGCACCCAAAGACAACTCAAAACTAAAAACCTTCTTCCCACTTGAGAAGCGCACAACAAATGACAAAAGTGCTTAAACCAAATAGACAAACCTGATCATGAGTATAAAAACCTGCACAAACTTCCAGAATAACACAGAGAGTGCTCTTGCATAATATATAGTGACTGGTCAATCATTTCACGTGTTGAAATTTCCGCCCATGTCCTTGGCAAGATTCCTGACCTCAATGACTACCGTGGATCACGTTGTTCTGCTGTTTTCCAGCTGGATATTCAGGTTACACATGCCACAGGTGATTTATATACTTATCTATCTCAGCAATAAAGCAGTGAGCTGTCATTTACAATTTGAGCTATAACAGTTAAGCCACTTTAATGACTCCATGAAATGAAAAAATAATAGCTTTTAGATTTATGCCTTAGTTCATGTCCACTGTCCTCTTAAATGTTGCATGCATAAATGGGTATTTAAAATGTATAGTCGTTGTCCTTTGGGAAAACAGAATAAAAACACTGATGACTCATCCTGCACCACAGATTTTTGTCCAATCAAATGCTTTTTAGATTGAGAACGTCACACCCATAAATACAATTTGCCACAGTCTAGACTAGATAGATAGATAGATAGATAGATAGATAGATAGATAGATAGATAGATAGATAGATAGATAGATAGATAGATAGATAGATAGATAGATAGATAGATAGATTTCATATGGCCCAAGCCATATAAATAAATTGGTGCAGGAATTAAATCTGAAGCTGTCAAGTGATTTCAATGCTAAAATTGTAATTGTTCAATAACCATGAATGCATCTACCCCCCTTCATAAAAACACACCACAAGAAGGTCATATTAGTTATGCTAATTAGTGAAAAATCAGCGACATGCTAAGCGTAAATTGATTTTATAATGCCGATGCTTGCTGAGGCTAGCAGTAATCCACTCTGAAACAATGCTGCAGGGAGAGTCTTTGTCTGCTTCACACAATACAGTTTAAAAAGAACAAACTGTAACTCTCTATGTCCGCTCACTGCCTGTGAAAAGCATGTCTATTCATGAGGCATCGTCAGTGGGCTGGTGGGACATGTCTGACGGAGGAAGAGGAGGAAACCTTCTTCTATCTCTATCTCTCCCTTCAACCACACAGTTTTAACCTCCGGCTCTGTATTAGCATACCTTGATGACGGCATGTGTAGAGGGCCTCTTGCCAAACCCTATTCAAACTCACCAGCGATGTGTAATGTACAAGTGTACTATGTATACTACGTTCACGTAACCTATATCACACAATGGCATGGCCTTAGGGTCCAAATATGTAATGTACTCAAGGTAGGACTTTGAACATTGCTTTTCCTGTTCTTTATCAAAAGACATTGCTAATGGAGTTCAGCAGTGACTTTTACAACCCACTTTTACAGCAGCCTTTGATAAAATTTTCCCCATGCATTTTCTTTATAATGTTTTCAAGTCAATATAAAAAAAATAATAATTTGGAATAATCATACATTTAAATAATATTTCTGTATTTTTAATTGTAATTTTAATACATTTTCGACAAACATATGAGAATTTGGTTTGATCTTGAAGATCCCCTGTAGCAGATCTAGGCAGGTGGTGCTGGGGAGGCGGAGGGCTAAGATGAAGACACACATAGCGCACAAATATAGCATCCATTGAATACATAATGGTTATATAGCTAAACGTTAATATGTGAATCCGATTAGCTGGAAACATAGAACGCAAGTAGAGTTTCATGGCTAAACTATACATTTAACCACATTAGTTAACATAAACTAACAATGACAAATACTTTTAAGGCATTTATTAATATTAGTTCATGTTGATTCAAGCATTTCCTTATTAAAATCAAAAGTTCTAATATCTGTTAAGGTGCTAACACTGACTTTTGGCTGCCAGTCTATATACACACACTTTTTAAAGTTTATGTACAAATATAAAATTAGTTTGCAAAGTAATTTATGGTGGATCTCAGATTAGTGGTAGTGTTTTATAAACTATGGAAATTGAAAACTGAACATCAATAACCCAACATCCAAACATCTCAGCAGATGTCAATAGACATATTAAAAGCCAAACCGTGCCCTCTAGCAGCTAATGAGAGGACAGATTAACAAGGCTCTCGTTAAATGAGAACAAATCCTTCTGAAACACAGAGAGGTCACCAGTTGGATTTGAAATCAACTGCCAAACTGAAGCACCAATATCACTGCTAAGACTATTAAATGTAATTTTGAACTCTTAAAATTTATTTAATATTGTCCTTATTCAATATTGTTGCAAAATCACTACAAAGAAGTGGATTGTTCCTATTACTGTTTTCTCAAGGGATTTCCAGCTTGAAGAAGACTTGACACTTTTTAGAAACTTTAACTCCATAGGCCTGCATAGTGAACATGCAGTGGGTGTCAATTTCTGCTTGCAAACATACTGTTTGTCAGGAAAAAATCTAAATAAGTATTGCAGCTGGTAGCGTGTGAATGCCATCTTCAAGTGCTTGTGATTTCACAGCTAAATTTGTTATTTTGGAGCTAAACAATGACGCCAAAAGACTGCGATGAACAGAATATGTAGGTAGCCATGGGAAATAATACAATAGTATATTTTGTCAATAAACAAGCAGTATGTGGGCTTTAATTACACCATTATTGAGTTGACCTCACCCTTGTTGCATAATGTAAGATTTTATGATTTTTCTTTTCTTTTTTCGAGTGCAGGAAGTATAGCTATTATTGCACATTCTCACATGCTGAGGTTGTAAAGTATTTGTTATTATGGCCTTGAATGGAATTCATTAGTCACTCAGCTATTTCTGACACATGCTCTTTACATTAAGAATTGGACTTTGGAGACATAAACAATCAAGCACTGTACACAAAAGTTCCACTGTTCCCCACTCTGGTCTATAGGATTTAAAAAAAAAAACATCCCCCGGGGTGATGCTGCTAAACCAACAGGCCATAAAAAATATTATAAACAAAAGTATTTTTAAGTGTATAGACAGCTTCAGCGTTTATAACGGGGGAGTTTTTTGGGGGAGTTCTTATAATTGTTCTTGAATAAAGTCAGTGATAATGCAATTCTTTGATAATGCAGTCTAATGTTCTATGCTTGCTTTCTCTACATAATTTATGTGTTGTTTGAATAACCATGGGAACATTAAATCTAAATTCGGTCATATTAAAAACATTTTATGACGTGACCCCCATTATGTGGTACTTGCCAAAAAAAGGCAGGTGCAATGTGCATGGTTAACAGATTACATTATGTAACATTAAATAACTATTAGGTTAGACTTATATTAATTAATATTACTTTACCATGCCTTAACTTGTCTGCAGCTAAGGAGAATTTGTTTTTCAAAATCATCCCCCCTCTGTTTTCTTTTCAAATCAAACCCTGTATACAAGCCTGCACATTACAGACACATGAAAGTACAGTAAAGACTACATTAACAAATAGTTGTGTTCACAAGGGGCTGTTATAGAGCAAAAGATTTGTGAATGTGATTTGAGAACCAGGTCAGTCTGATTCATGAATTTATCATTCACTGTTTTTGTGAACTGGACCAACTGATTCATTGAAAAAAAAAAATGCAACTAAAAAGCGTAGTTCATGAATTAGTCATAACTAGGCCTACTTTTTTATATATAATTCAGAGCTTGAAAGTTTTTGAAACAATAGTTTAAGTAAGTAATGATGCCATGGGATTAACTATCCCTTTCATTTGAGAGACATTTTCTAAAATTATTTATCTACTAAAATAGATTTTTAATTGGACTATCCATTTCAAATAGTACCATAATGGTAGCCAAAATAAGACATATTTTACCCCTTAAACCGAAAACAAAACCCTCCCCCGTTGTGTGCACATTCTTTGTCTGGTTGTTTTGATGGGAGTGCAGCGAGTCAATGGGTTCAAAAGGGGGCGAGGCTCATCGGGGCTGCGCAGTGTTCAACTCTCTTTCCCCAAACCCACTGTGCGCTGTCTCACATGACACAAGTGAGAAAACTTATATTTTTTCTCTCGCAGCCTTACCAAAAACTGCAGCGTCCCTCAAATGTTGTACACTTTGTTTGTTCTCAAGTGACCTGCTGCAGACATGAGTACATCCAGTTCCTGTGATATTAATAGCTCCCCTGCGTCACCAAATTGTGCTAGATGGCTCTGCTAGACACGCAATGCTAGCCGAGCGCGCAGCAACGCATTCGCACCCCAAACAAACATTGTTATAAAACAGA
The DNA here is from genome assembly GCF_023724105.1 of Carassius gibelio. Lineage (NCBI taxonomy): Eukaryota > Metazoa > Chordata > Actinopteri > Cypriniformes > Cyprinidae > Carassius > Carassius gibelio. The sequence goes on along the minus strand of NC_068395.1, from coordinate 11,055,491 downwards.
TATCTATCAGGAATCAGATGATTGTCTAGGTCGGATATGGGAATGTTTGCACAACGTCATGCCTGATACATTGATATACTTGTCAGAAGGGCTCACCAGGAAGTGGCGATCCTATTTTTCATTTCTTTCTTATTTCTTTTTTTTTTCTTTCAAGAGTTTTAGTCTCCTTAACGTGAATCTTTCAAGATCTCATGCATGTGGAAATGCATGAAATATCAAATGAATGTTGCATAAGCTTAAGTTAGTTTAGTCATGAAAAAATTATAGACTTGATTAGAGGGAGCCAGTGGGTGGAGAACTGTTAAACTGTAACTCATCAACAGGTCACAGCAGGGGTGTAGCCACCATTTCAATAGTGTGGGGGATAGAAATGTCAAATATATATATAAAAAAATTTATTGACAGGTTTTATTATTATTATTATTAATATTATTATAAGTGATTAGTGATTTCTTAGTGATTTCTTGCAGGTCATAATTTATTAGTTCTGTGAGTCCGTATTGGACTTTCAGAGCTAGAGCGCCCTCTGGCTTCGAGTATGAATGAATCGTATACTGCATGAGAGTTTGTAGCACTCCATGTTTACATTGCCTAGTTTCAGATAAGAATAAAACCGCGGATCATGCATTGACTATCTTGTCTCTTTGAATTTACACTGAAAACATTCTGCATTTTTACATAGTCAAATAACTAATTCTGTATGATTTATAAGCTTGTTTCCCCATGGGGACCTCAATTCAGGTCCCCACAGTGACAACACCAGTCCCCAAGGGTCACTGGGTATTCAGGTTTAAGTTCCCACTGGGATAGAAAAGCATGTGCGCAAACACACACACACACACACACACACACACACACACACACAGGTCAATATTGGATATTTAATTGTTCATGCTTATTTCCACATTTATTTTGTGTGTGTAATTTACTGTGATATAAAAGCACACTTAAAGATATAGTTCACCCAAAAATTTCATTGATTTATGGAATCAGCCAGAGTTATGATATCATTGCTGTTTACCTCTTTTTCTTATTCTCTTTAAGCACATTTTTTTTCTAGATCCACACAGGTCAATATTATGTTCATCCTCAAGTTTCTCCCCAGGAAAAAGCCACAATTTAGATCCACACTTGATGCTTAGAAATCCCCATGTCATTATAAATGATTTTGTAAGCCTATTTTGGCAATGCTCTTGATCTTCGTAAACATACTGCAGTTTGTGTGATTCACATGCACACCTGTTGTTTTCAGGAAACTCTTTAACCATAATGCCACACGCAGTTTGCAATTACGTACTAACATGCCCTGCAGTTGCAGCGTTGCATAATGTGTATCTGGTTACATTATTAGAGCATTCATTAGCTTAATATAACAACGTGAAGCACAGTAATTCTGATGCGATCCCCTTTCACCAGCTTCTGCTGGAGTTTACGCTCGGGTGCAGTGGGATCCTGGCACGGCCCCAGAGAAAGGGGGAGGATAGCAGACAGAGAGGTGGAGGGAGAAAGAGACAGACAGACAGAGGAGGGAGGTGGATCTTTCAATTGCTGGGTGCTGTGTTGTAGTCTGGGGAGATGGGGGGGTTGATGCAAAGAGACAAACCTGACCGAGCTCCCCAGTGTGTGCTGCATACAGACAAACCTATTCAGTCACAAACAACTCACCTAGATATTTTAGTTTGACTTCAATAGGAAGTTAGCAAAGTGAATGTGTTGTGGGATGTGCAAGTGTGTGTTTCAGTGCAACTAGGATCATCAAAGGTTTTGCAAAATAAAGATTGTTTTCAAACAAGTTTCCTAACTGCCATTGGCCATCAAAAACAGTAGCCACACCCCAAACTTGCGCTATTGGTTGAGTCATTGTTGCTATGTCAGGCTGGTCTGCATGCTTAAACAGAATAAATGCTAACTCCATATTGTAATGTAGATGGTAAAATGTGTGATATGTTCATTTTGACGCGATTGACCTGGGTTCGAATCCACCTTTTGGCGAACAGTTTTCTCCCTTTTCAAATTTCAAATTACATCAGAAAAGCATATATTTTCATTGAAAATGAAGAATATAATCAAAGAGTTGAAAATAAAGTATCGGGTAAGGCTAGGATAGGTTTGGGGAGGGCATTATTGTCCCAGTAAGGTGGCATCCATTTATTCATTTTAATTCAAATTAAAATACTGTTTAACAATGTACTACAATACTTAGGTGCAGATAATTGCCAGTATTTGCAATAAGTAGTAAAATGTTAACATAGTGTAAATAGAATCTATAGCTATTTTCACTTAGTGTAAATAGCATAGCAATACAAAATGCTGCTATGTGCACTTAGTGTACAGTAAATAGCCTCTATTGCTATTGACACTAATCAAACAGTTGGTGGTTGCTATTGACGTCCATAGTTTTTAATGAATACGAAAAGTTTTTTTTTTCCTACTGTGGAAGTCAATGGCAACCACCAACTGTTTGATTACCAGCAATCTTTAAAATATCTTCTTTTTTGTCAACATAAGAAAGCAACTCATACAGGTTTGGAACTACATGAGGGTGAGTAAATGATGACAGAATTGTCATTTTTGGGTGAACTATCCCTTTAAGTGGAGGAGATCCTTCAGGTCTTCATAACCCCATGTCTACCTAAAGAATCATCCCATCTTGGTTCACTTTTAGCAAACCAGCAATTATAAAAACCCATGCAAGTGACCAACATCACCGGGTCTCAGTTCAGTCAGTTCAGTCAGAGCCTCACCCAGACAGCAGGCACCATACAAATTACAGCACAACCCCAAACACACACCCACTTACAATTACCAGTGAGACAGCAGCCCCTACGGAGAGAGCATGTCCCTCTGAAGCAGACCCAGACAGATAGTAGAACAGGACTTACAACTCTGTGATGAGCCTTTTGAGTCACAAAAAGCAGAGGCCCTGTCTAAGGGCCTCACATTTTATTACCCATGAGGCCATTTTGTACTGTCAGTAGATTCTCAGGATCATAGCTGAGCAATGTTTTGTCATATAAAAACAAAAATATCCAGGCCACATGTGCGTTGGATGAAAAAGCAATGGTTGTAAGGGTATAAAGGTGTTTGAATCTACTGATCTCCGAAACTGTTGTTATCTCTTAGAGTTGTGCAGTGCCACAATGGTTGTTTGTTTTAGGCTCAATAATGCTTAGATTGCTTTTTGTCTCCTCACGCAAACTGCACACTTTCAGTTCCTGTGCTTTAGCATGAGTATTAGAAGACTGTGTTGCACAAGAAGTCTGTTGAAACTTGTACATTTTTTGTTTTATGTACAGCACTTGTGGCCACAATGCTGGGGAGCTGTGGTCTTTTATGGGATTTTTATGATATTGCATTTGAAGATCATAAGTCTGTTGGAAAGTAATAGCAAACATATTCTCACAAGCTGTATTATTTGATATATCATTCATATCTATAGCGGTAGGAGTAGGGATCCATTATATAAAGTACCATATTGGTTATCGTACAATAGTACATTTATCATAATTAATTGGTATCTACCAGTATTGAATATTTGGTAGCACTTTATTTTACAGTCCTGTTCCTCATGGACATACTATGTACTTGTTATAGTAATTACAATAACTATGTAATAACTAGGTACTAACCCTGAACCTACCCCTAAACCTAACCCTACCCCACGTAGTTACCTTGTGTTACCAGAACTTTCTTAGATAAATACACTGTAAGTACACTATAAGTACATGTTAGTACACATACTGTAAAATAAAGTGCAACCAAATATTTAATGCATGTTTATTTCATGCTTATTTCTGTTTTTACATTTAGATTATCCCTGCCATCATATAGTGCCCACTTATTCAGAATGTGTTAATGTTAGTTAACATTGTTAAACTTAAACTTCAAAATTATAATAATTATAATATATATAATAATAATCCACTTAGTAAATGGAGCTGCAGAGAAATGGGAAGATCCAAAATGTTATTTGGAAATCCTTGTTCCTTTTATGCTGCATAGCAACTAATCACTGGGTAAATGTTGTTACTGGGAATTCCTCTTTCTAAAATATGTCGCTTCTAGTTCTCTGGTTCTTCTAAAGAGCACAGTGTTCAGGACATTGTGAAAGTGGGTCAAATATTTGTGAACGGGGTGAGCCTTTAGTCGTCTGGTTGGACACAAAAAAATCTCAATGTGTTATTTTGCCTGAACACTATGTATACGGTATATATATTTTAGATAACATGAATGCAGGCTTTAGGGTTCAGTTAAAGGCTAAAATGCTCAAGTATTTTGAGTCTCCCTCTACAGATACCACATGGCACATCCTAATCTCACTTAGCCTTTGCCCATAGTCAACTCTAGCAGGTATTCTGTCCTCTCTGCTGAAGCATAGCCAATTATTACATTTCCTTCCCATTTGTACTGACCCCCATCCCATCCCCGCCGCCATCCAAACCCCCACCACTACCACACACACACCATCTGTGCTTCAGATAATACATCGACAGATAAGGTCCCATAAATACAAGGTAAGACAGTTATCATCAGCAAGATTAAACAGATGCTAACAGGCCGACACCAATCCATGGCTTGGATGAAATGGTCTTGAATTTTTACGCTGGCTGTTGTTTTTGAAACGCAGACTCAAAGTCTAAGCATTAAAGATGGACATGTTTTATGAATGTCCCTAGTTGCTGCACAGTGTTTTTCACTGCCCAGTTATATTCGCCTTTGATCCACCTCTGAGTACATCTGCAAGGACTGGATATTGATACAAATGTCCGGTTTAAATTAGATTCTGATTTACAACTCTTGATTCTAAATTGCTTTGATTTGATTCCAGTTCATCTGAGTACATTTCAGTTGTAATGTCCAGTTTGTTTACATATGAAAGAAGTCTACTCTCTGCTAATGCTGTAAATTATCCAGCACGGTGTTTTTCAGACTGACGCAAACTAGTAACTCATTTTTTTGAACTATTCATTAAAAGAACCAGCTAAAAAATGCATTTGTTTTGGAACAGACCTTCAGGGTTGTTCCCTATCTGAGATTTTTGATACCTTTAGGGATAGAAGTACAGTATGTTCAATTGACTGTTGTATAACTGCATACTTATTGTTCAGCTGATGAAACATCTTTCAGAAAAAAAACTAAAAACTTTCAGTAAACAAAAATGTAGAAGTTGTGAAATTGCTTGATCTGACCTTTATACAGTTCCTGTCATCGTAAAGACTGTATTCAGTCTTTAGATTTTATCTGCGTTAAGTGTAAACTGGTAGCTCTGTACAGTATGTTTTTAAATTCACTAAAAGTGTCCGTTCAGTAATTTGTTGATGAATTGGACTACACTTGTTACGCTTTGTTTTCAGTTCACTAAAAATAACTAGTTCATAAGAATCATGAATTGGATGACACCGATCCAGCTAACATGTTTAAAAAAAATTATTCGGGCAGTCCACATTTAAAAAAAGTTTTTAATTTGCGATAAAGAACTGCCTCATAAGACTTATCTGTTCATGAATCGCTTAACACTAGTCTGAATGTTTATGGTTCACTTAAGTCTCACTAGTCATGGAGTATGTTTATGATTCACTAAAAGGAACCTGTTCAAATAATTTGTTCATGAACTGGACTAGGTGTTTGTACTTTTATTTTATTAATTTTTTTAATGCATGCAGCCCACGAGAATGTTGCAATAGAAAGTATCTTGTCATTCAAAATAACATTCAAAATAGGCCGCAAACTCAGTCAGGTATATATGAAATCTGTATTTTTTTTAATTAACTCTTTCATTTGTAAATACCAGTAATATGTCAAACCAGATCAAGAGCGATATTGGCAACAGTGAAATGGGATGAAGGTTCAGTTCTCATCAGAACAGAGATCTTCCTCTGTGCATGGTTAGATGATTTTTATTTTTATTTATTTAAAAATTTTTGCATGTCCATCGTTTCTTATCATTTCATCTCAACTGTTGCTTGACGAGTCAATGCTGGTGCTCTAATGATAAACAACACTGACTTCAGTGTCTTCTCCACCCAAATGTTCTTAAGAACTAGATGATAACCCTCCTGCATCCATCTTGACAGCAGGCATATTTATTTCATGTTTTCAGGCTTTCCAGCGTACCCACAATTACTTTTTTTTTTTTTTTTGCAGTTGCAATCTGTTCCCTTAAAGTTCACTTTCAGGTCATGCCTTTGTTGACAACTGTGGGACGTAAAAAGTGGCACAAATAAAATGGTGCGTGTAAACAAGACTGTGTGGGTGAAATAAAGCAAAAGACTGCATTTCGTATTTGTTCTGTTAACATCTACCATGTGGCTCTGAGACTCACCACAAATCATCCTGAATTCAAGCTGAGCTACGTGGTTTACATTCTCAAAACACTGACCCACATTCGTCTCCTCCATTTAGCAAATAGGATCCTTGGCTCCACTGGAAACATCTTAACTGATGATTTGCCTATAGCATATACAATGTTTCAAGGTATCATACCTCAATTAGAGTACAGCTCTGTAATATTTATGAGACTCTGAGATGCCATGTTGAGAATGATTAAGCGTCTGTAACCTAACGACAACAGTTAGCTAGTGCTGAGTTGCTGACAACATCATTTGGCTTGGGCCGAACAAATATTGACTGCCCATGTTTGTTTTACACAATAATCCCAGTCTAGTCAATCTTTGTGTTGTGAGGCAGTCAAGCACTACAGAGACCGATCCAGATATTTGGTGATTATATTCTCTTGTTGATGTTCATTTACATTATGGTCATGTAATGGAGAGTTTGTTACTGTAAAATGCGTGTGAGCTGGGCCGTGGTTTGAAATGGGGTTTGCCTCATAGTAATTTAGGTTAGTTATAGGATACTATATGCTGGTTAGTGTAAACATGTGCAATGTGGACATGTGTAGTAATGGCGTATGTCTGTCTCGTGAGTAACAGACGGTAGACATGTCTATTTTAGTCTCTTGTTGTCTTGCAGTCTTGGAAATGACCCATACAGCAGATTTGTTTTCCACTGGTGTTACAAGTAGGAACTCCGGTGTGAATGCACCAGGATAAAGGTTCTTCCCTAGAACACAAAAAAATCATGAATTTTAGGTATAACTTATTCATTAGCAAATATTGAATATAGCCTTCTATGCCGTGTTAAAGCTCCAGACCCCATTCATTATAACTGTATGGAAAAGAGTCGTTTCTCCTTTCACGTTTCATGGGAAAATCTCAAACAGATATGAGACTAACGATAACCAGTATCACTTCTTTGCAATAAAATATCCATTTAGCCTGACATTTGAGAGATCTTGGAATGGCAGTTTCCAAAAGCTCTTTCACCCAGAATGGAAAAAGAAACAACACCAAGGGGAGAAAGACATGAAAATAATGTAATCCCTCTTGGATATAACATCTGGCTCTCATGACTGCAGACATTAGTTTGATACTAGAAGTTTACACAGCTGACTTGGAGATGAAAAGCCTGAGAGTTTTCCCCTCCCAGTTCAGCAAGGCACGTCACCCCGAATTGAACCTCGACTTAGTTAGCATAAAATCTAACACCAAAGAGGCCACTGCTGAAAGAAAACAGAGGGGCTTAATGCAGACCTTCACACCGAGGAGAGAAGCCACTCCTTTTTCCATTACACAAATGAGTTAAATCGCAAATAGTGATGACAGGTGACAGGTCAGAGTGACTTCTAGGTTAATAGCCATTGGCACCTATACAAAAAAACTAATCTTGTGTTTACTTAAATAGATATAAGGTTATTAGGGTCGCACAAGGTGCGTCCAGTTCTGAATATAAGGGCGTCCACAACTCACTAGCTGTCAAATCTATCACAACTCATCAATTCCAAGTTATTGAGTAAGAGGAAGCCTCTTCAGAGGGATTTCCTCTCGCTCAGCCAAGTGTCCTGTTTGGGGGCATGACCTTTTGTCCAACCTTGTTCTCAGAGTAGAAAGGGATTTGAACCTACAATTATAAGGCTCACTAGTGTCCCCCTTCACCCTTTCCAGAATTCGGAGAGGGGTATTCATGGAATGAGGTAACCCTTGGGGAGATTTTCTAAGAAGTGTTTACCCTAGACGTGAGCTCTGCACAGTGCTGAAGGCAGAGAAAGAGCAAAAGAAAGGGAGTTAGGTTGGTCCTGCAGAAAAACACTGAGGTCGTTCCACCCACGAGGCCTCATGGTTTCAGGGGCAAATCCCCTCTTTCCCAAGACCCAGAGACAGACGGTACACTGGGCTGCTCCTCCTCCACCAGCCCCCAACCAATCTGGAGAATCACACGTAGATGGCTACACCTTAGGTGCAGAACAGAATTAAACACCTGCTCGGTTTAGATGGTTAAGCCCCCTCGGCAAAGCTTGGGAACAGAGAAGAGTCATTAAAATACCTACATAGCATCTAAAGAATATGATTTTCTTTCTCCTTCTCATGACTGAAGAGGAATACCAACTCATTAGAGGCAATTGCTTAGCCATGAATCACTATTTCGAATGCTCATATGGTTACAGATTGGAAGAAATTTAGCTTTTCCTATACCCTGTTTGTGCTACAAATATGAATTATACCTCAAATGCAGAGGAAAGGTGCACTGTTTCTGCTTGCGACTTCTCCCGCTGTAAACTCAGTCTAAAGGAGGGATCAGGCTATATCTAAGGACTAGAATATCATGGAGACTTGGGTTTTGTTGGTTGTTTTCTTCAGGAATTTTTTAAATCTTGCATCTCAGAAGCCTTTGAAGGAAGTATGTTTTACTTGGCTGCATAATTGCAAGATTTCACAGGCTTTATAATACTTGTCATCACCAAATTATGGTAAATCAATAGCAGTGGGCCGCAATGGCATCAACATAAATCATATAGGACATCGTGAGTTGCATTGAAAGGGATGCTGTGGTGTGAATATTCACTGACACCGAGTGTTTCAGAAGAAAGTCTTCTAATAAAAAACAGGAAAACACCAGGATCAGCATGGAAACTTGCACTATTCATATGCTTACCCAAAACATCCTGTGTAATTACAGAAGGTCTCTCACAAGAGTGATATGACACCTCTCCCAGTCTGTCTCTCGTATTCGCTCCCTCCCACCCGCCCCAGCCCCCACAATTCCACACAGGAAACAAGCTGTAATCCTCATTACTGTTGTTTTTACTGCTTTGTTAGGGCTTGCTGAGTTGCGCTCAACCACTTTTTTGAACACTTGACAATTAAAATGGGAGCTTTTTTTGCACTAATAGTGCTTACACAAACACAACTATGTGGAGAGACCCTAATCTAATTATGAGACCTAGGAATAAAAAAAATAATTTGCATCTGTGCTAATGTAAAAGTGTTAACACTTTTCTTGTAGGAAATGGGGAACAATTTATCTTGGTGGCTGTGGCCCATTTTATGGAATGTCATTTCACATTTGTTCGAGGAGAAAGGCTTGTATTTCACGCCTGTGTTCCAGTAGACACTGTTTTGTATCATTCAGCGCTAACCTTTGACTAAATGTTTCCATCACTCCATCCTTAAATGAATGAAATCCTCTCCATCAGTAATGTTTTGTATCCTGATGACATGACATGAAAACTGTGGTAAATCCTAATGCTTTCCACATGCCTTGAGAAATGAGTGTAAGTCTAAATGGTAAACAACAGTGCTGAAGCACACAGCAGGGCTGGTTAGCATGCAGAGCTAGCTGCTGCTAATAGATTAGCCTTTGCCAACAAATCTTTCTCCATTTAAAGTGTTTAAAAAAAATTCTAGCAACATGTTACATTATAATATAGAAGATAGTTCACCAGCGTCGTGATTCATTTTAAAAGTCTCTTAATGACTCGTATTATAGAACTTGATTTCACATGCTCTGTTGGGCGTCAGTTGGCGAAACATTAAATGAGCCAATAAATAATTAAATTAGACTGCTGTTTTCTTACACCAAGTTTTTCTTTCAACAGTAGCTGCACAAAGCACACAGGCTTCTGTTTAATATAGTATGAATAGCAAAATATTTCCTTTTCTGTTTCAATGAGGAAACCTGATCTCATTGGTATTTATAGATATTCAAACATTATGTGTTGTTTTATGGAAGTATATGGAATAGTGACTGCATCTAAAAGGTGAAAAAGTATTTACAGCCATGGCCAAAAATATCGGCACCCTTGGTAAATTTGATCAAAGAAGGCTGTGAAAATTAATCTGCATTGTTAATCCTTTTGATCTTTTATTTTAAAAATTCACAAAAATGTATCCTTTCATTGGATAATAAGAATTTAAAATGGGGGGAAATATCATTATGAAATAAAGGTTTTTCTCAAATACTAATTGGACACAATTATTGGCACCCCTAGAAATTCTTAAGAGTAAAATATCTCTGAAGTAGATATTTTAGCTCTAGCTCACCCAAAAACAAAATAAAGCATATTTAGATATCAGACATGGCTGGAACTTCAAATGGGACTGGCTTCTATGGTGAGATAAAACTAAAAAATTAGCTTTTTAGCAGCAAAAACTCAAGATGGGTTTGGTGAACACAGATAAAAAGTAAAACAAAATCTTCCAACCGTACAATAATCCAAACACAAACCTCAAAAACAACACAGAAATGGGTCACTGAGCACAAAACCAAGCTTCTGCTATGGCCATTCCAGTCCTCTGACCTGAACCCTACAGAACATGAGAGGAGTGAACTGAAGAGGAGAAGCGAAGGGTCTGGAGTGATTCTGGATGAAGGAATTGTCTCTGATCTCTTGTCAGGTGTTATCTAACCTCACAGCCTCCTTTGATCATATTTACCAAGGGTGCTGATATTTTTGGCCATGACTGTACATATGGGCAGCTTTAGAAATGTAAATAATCTTTAGAAATTCTTTAGAACTGTAAATATATTTGTATTAAATTTTCACTATAACATACATATGCTTGATCCCTTTAACCCTATCCTAAACCAAAACACCAAAACACTGTTCTATAATAAAAAACTCAATAGGCAGATAAATCTAGAGTGAAATCATTTATTTGATGATTAAATGTTCATAAACATTCACTCATTTCAACTTTTTAAAGCATATATTTGGTAAAGTGTTCGAATCCAAGTTGAATACGGTGCAAGAAATTAAAACCCTATAATGTCCAAAGATGTTAAATGCACTGAATAAATGCAAAAGAGGATATTTAAGCCATTCATTTACATAAAATCAATCTCTTAATTCCAAGTCTCAAGAAAGCCAACTAAAGGCCAATGGTTACGATTTCACCACCGCTTGAGTGATGTTTACCTGAAGGTGTACAGTGTACAGAATGAAACGTGCCTGTGATGGTCTCACACTGAAAACATGCAGTGACGTGGTTATTAACGGGTGAGTCCCTCACTGCATATAATACTGTGACTATATTATGACTGTTAGCAAAAAGATCAATTGTGTATTTTAAGCTCGAACAAAGAGTGTTTTGACTATGAGGAAATGAAAAGAAATAAAAACAAAGTTTAACGCACTAGATTAGTGATCCAAAAGTCCATAACAGTCTCTCTAGTGTCTGTTTTGACATACCCATACCTTCTACTGTATTTCATACAAGATTGACTAGTTCAACTAGAGCCACAGGTTCAAATGCTCCTGTCTCTAGAAGCTCTGCTGGGAGAAATCGACATGCCTTGGCATGCCCCGCTATCAGACCTGTGTAAAGTTTTCCTTTCTCTCTGGTGCTTGTCCAACCTGTGTTTCCCTTTTTTTGATGGCATGAATTTTGAAAGACACAGACGTGAAGGGTCCCACCTGTCAATCTCTTGTACCTTCTCTGAGAGCATGAGGTGTACGTGATCCACCATTCATGTCCATCAAGTCCCCAACTCCCCCTCCTTAAAACACATGTGGGTAGAGTAAAGAGCAGAAAGCACACCTTTGTGCCTGCTGGGGCTGTTGTCTGTCTCTAAAACAACCAGGTGGAGCCATCAGCTTCCAGGTAGGACAGACACCTGCTGCATAATTCATCTCTGCAATGCATAGCTACCTGAAATCTGACTACACGGGAACAAATATCCCTTGACGTTGGTAATATACTGACTGAAAATTCTTTCTTTGAACCCACTTCTTTTATTCTCTTCCTTTTGACTTAAAGGAAGTGGAAGTCTGAGGATGCAATCATTTCTAGGAAGTGTTTTCCATAGATTAGCACATATGGAACTAATTTTGGGTGGGGGGGTTAACCTGCTGGCCAGCTGTTTACTATATTTTCCTTCTTTTTGGAAACATGTCGGGGAAAAAATATTTGGAAATTAACAAGTAGAAAACAAAACAAAGCATTCATGACAGCTGTTGGCCATCTCCAAGCACGACTCAATGAACTCGGTGTTTGTTTAGTCGGTTTGTGATGGTTCTGGTGTCTGGTTGGATTTATTTCTTTCTTTCTTCATGTGGACCAAGCAATGATTCAGAAAGGTTGCCAGACCTAAATGTGAGCTGTTGAATAGGTCTGACGAGTCCATCAGACAGTTCCTAGTAACCTTGTGTGTGACCCTCTGCAGGCGGCCTTGTCAATAGAGAGGTTATGTTGAATCATGGACGTGACCACCTGCAAGATGCGTGTGATAACTGGTTCAGGCAGTAAAGATACCTGCTTGAAAACATATGAGTCATTTTCATACTGTTGCTTAACACAAGTATCTGTTGACAAGAATTGCAACAGGAGGAGACGTTCAGGAAGCAAACAAGTATCGTCAGTAGCCTGCACTGTTGACCTAAAACTTGTCTCTTATGCAAATCAGGCAGACAAAGAGACCAGGAAGTGAAAGTTCAAGTCAGCTCCCAGTTAGAATATATGTCAGATATGTGAGAAACAATGTATGAGCGCTATCTAGTGGTAAGAAATATATAAGAACTCAAAAGTTCAGAGAATGAGCTAGCTGGCTGGCTGGCAATTTATATGGCATGGTTATTTCTAAAATAAGGTAATATTGTGCATCAGTTTGCAGTCTTGAAATTGGATATGTCACTTGATATGATCCCCACCAGCACAGATGCAATAATGTTTATGCTCATAATCCTGCTTTGCCAATTAATGTCTGCTGGGCTTTCTAGGCAATGTTAGTGTATGGAAATCCAGATTAAGACAATAGAAAGGGTTTCAGAACATCCCTGAGAAGGGAGATCATGTGCAAACCCTCGGCTGCTTCACTGATTTCTCTTCACATTTAAGATATTCTCATTTATGTAGACTCAGTCCATCTTATATTCCTACATACACATTGGCTGTGTATTATCCACTCAGGCTCATATGCATTCTGATATTTATTTGTTCCGGACAGCCATGATTGGTCATAGGAAATAGACAAGGTGTAGTGTAAATACATTGCCTGTTCCAAATAACAAACCCATGCTTTCACAGGGGCAGCATGTGTTTTTTTTTTTTTTTTTTGGATTTCTTTATACTACAAAATAGTGATACAAGGCAATACAGTTCGGTGTCTGCTGCATGCTGTATGTGGAAGCCCGCAGGGTTTTGTGGAGAGCTTTGGTCACCATAACAGGCTCATGAGTTGTAGGGAATTAGAATGTGCGCCTGAGCCATCTGCACCCATAAAGCTCATTTGTGTCTGCTTACGAGGAGAAATTATGCATTATCTGTTCTTAAAGCAGTTGGAAACACTTTGAGCATCGTTTCGTGGAAGAACCTTCATTGTTTAGAGCACAGTGACATCAGTTGTGAAGTTCACAGAATTCAGCATCGGTAAGAGTGTTTATGTCTTGTGTTTATGTACGCTGTAGATTCATCTGTAGCTACTTGAAATGTTATTGTTGTGAGATTCTTGTTTGTCAGGGATTCAATTAGCAAATGCACTCATCTGTGGCATTTAATCAAAAGTGTTGGAGGAATTAGTAGATGTTTTCATTTTAGTCTGTAAACAAATCAGTGTTTGTCCTGGCTTGTTTTAAATCCCCTTGAGCATGAAGCCATTTTTTGGATTGGTTTTTATGAATTATTATGATATTGTCATTTTAGAAAGCACAGAGCCTCATAAATAATACGAAATCAAGCCATCAGTGGGTTGCACCTCTTATGCAACACTAGAAACTTTTAATTTCTCACAAGGGCTCCAGATCTGACCTCTACATGACAGAAGTCTTTTTCTGCTTTGGATGAGGCAGACACACAGGAGCTCTATTCGCATCAGCTGTGGTGTTCTTCACTTAACATGGATTACTTTACCTTTCATCCTCTTATAATGAGATGAGGAGCTGGGTGTTTGTTCATCAGGTTGGCATGCATTTGTTATATTGACGTCTTCAGCCAACGTAGCATACACAATTGGAAATGAATGAATACACTGAGAAACACAAACTAAAATGTTATGTATAAAATCATTATGTGATTTTACACACACACACACACACACACACACACATATACACAATAAAACTAAACCCATAAAAATGGCATTACTTGAAATAAAATGACTGTTAAATAAATATATATATTTATTTTTTTATTTTTTTTTTACTTTTACTAAATAACTAAACATAAAACTGAAATCAAATCAATAAAAATATGTATAGAAATACTAAAAATGAAAAATAAACAAAATTACTAAGACCTTTTTAAGATTTTTAGTTTTGAAAGTATGACTAAAATATCTCAATTATACTAAAATAACACACATTTACAGTGCATTGTACTTTTATTTATATATACATGTACTTTATATAATTTTATTTATATATTATGTATAATTTCGTATAATATATTATTATCCAATTAATCCAGAATATGTGTAACGGACATTCTGAACACATATGTAATAATAACTGTAACCACAAGAGGACAGTATTCTACTTTTTCAGACGTTCACATATCATTAATACAGAAAAGGTTCCTCTCAGTGTAATTGATTTGAAAGGTCTGGAAGGGGCACATCTGTTTCAGGTTTTATTTGATTGATTCTTTTGTTTCTTTGTGCATGTATTTAAAGAGAAATTCATTTAATTCATGTCCTCAAATAATCCCTTGGTTGTAAAGTGCAAAAACTCTGACTATTAACATGGCATTCTTACCTTTAACGAAAATAAAAAATACTAGCACGTGTGTAATAAGATCACCATGATCTAACCAGGTATATATGTTCACAGTTTGCAAAACCTTTGGTCCTCACAGACTTTCTCTTCAAACTTTACCACAGAATCAGAGATTTCACAGTTAGTCTAGGCCTACCCGCTTTCTTATCGTAACTCTAGTCTTCGAAGTCCAGGAAAGTTTGCATGATTTCAAAACCTTTTTGGGCCACAGTGTCCCAAAGTAGATTTACTTTCAATAACCATTTATTAAATCTCTCCCCCATTAAAGTCGCAAGCTCCCAAGAGCGGGCTGCATTAATCCTGATTACATCGAGAGATGTTTTATCCTCGTGTGTCTTTCTATCTTGTCAGTTAAGGGCGGGAGAACCCAAAGAGTGAACATCAGGAGATGAGTTTGAGCGCTGCTAGTGCAGGGACCGCTTTACAGACAGAACAAAAGAGGGTCTTAGAGGGTCCGATTCGGGCATGAGTCTTTGAGGTGCGGAGTGAACGGGACACATGGAGCGGGGAGGTAGAAGAGCCAGTGGCTCCATCAAACGGGCCTCCGTCAAACGCTCAACATCATTGTCACAGAAGGTAAGAGTGTCCACTGCTTAAGGCATGTTTAGGGCTTTGGATTTGATCGAGTGATGGAGAGATGACTGGAATGAAGGAAAATATGTTCTTCTTTATGAGTGAAGTCAGGTGTATGTGACATGATACTAATCCAGATATTCAAAGCAGAGTTATTTTAGTTAACTAAAACTGTAACTTAAACTAAAACCATTAAAAACAGTTTCATTGCCAAAAATAAAAGAATCATTAACCAGAAAAGAAAATGTATGAAAGACTTAAACTACTTCTACAACTAGTTTCAACTGTTTTTTTTTTTTTTTTTTTTTGGTTGAAGTACTAAAATAATACGAAACACATAAACCATAGCTAAAACACAACAAAGTTACTTCGAACAAATATTAAAATGAAAAATGTGCAAATAAAATCCAACTCAAAATGTTAACAAAAACAATATAAAAGTATATTAGTGATAGTAAAATAACACTGATTCACAGGTTTATATCTCAGTTGAAGGGTTTAATGTTCGTCCAGCTGGCTATAGGGTTACATATTTTTATAATTCTTTTCATATTTTTCGACATTACATTAATAATGGGCTTCTAATGCAAAATCAATGCTGCTTGTTATTGTTTCTCTACATATATATTTTTTTACTTAAACTTCAGCTTTATAAAGTATTATATTATATTATATTATATTATATTATATTATATTATATTATATTATATTATATTATATTATATTATATTATGTATACACTATTTGGCCAGCTAATTCAAGGATTTGAATAATATAATATAATATAATATAATATAATATAATATAATATAATATAATATAATATAATATAATATAACATAATAATATTTTACAAAGCTGAAGTTTAAGTTAAAAAAACACAAGCAGCTCTGGTTTTTCATTAAAAGCCCATTATTAATAGAATTCATATAATATAATATATAATGTATTATAATAATAGTAATTATTATTACTTTAGATCATTTTTAAATATTGCTGCTATAATGTGTCATATGTTTCACAAAGCTGTAAGCCGCATGCAGTAATAATACAAAAACAGTTATATACAACGTAATATAATTGCATTTTCCACTTATATTCACAACTTTGTTGCAGAGTGTTTGCAAAGGTATAATGTGAAAAAATTATTTGCAATAAATAAATAAATAAATAAATAAATAAAACATTTTATCTTTAAAACTTGCTGATTATCTTTACAGTTGCAGCTTTAACCACGGCTGCTCCAATGAATCTAAAAAGCAAATTTTACTTGTTACAATGTGGCAAAACAAGATGTTAGATATGCATTATATAAAAAAGATTTACATCTTTAAACCTCTTACTAATCTAAATCCTAATCTTAATGATCAAAAGGGTGGTTTCAGCAAGTAACACAGCCTTCTCCAGCAGCACCAGAATGAGCGGCACCTCTGTGGTTTGATGCTCCTCCGCTGCCTCTAATCCCTCATAATGCCCAGTATGAGCACCAGCAGCTGGGCGGGATTTACCACTTTACCTCCCTACTTTCAAATGTCTGCTTTCATGTGATTAAGACTGAAAATACAGCCTTCAGAAATGCCTAAGGAATCCAACACATCTTTACAGTGGTAGACTCTTGCTAATGTCGAGTGGCGCACTTTGAACTGATGCAATACATGCAGAAATTTTCAAATTAAGTAATTTACTCAATATCTTCTAGTAGCGGGTGAAGAGGTCAGAATGCATTAATCAAATTCTTGTAAGGGACCACAAACTTTACAAATGAGTGATTAGTCAATAAATGCAACCATGAGTACGTAACACCTTTATTAGTTTCCGTCAGTACAGTTTTGAAGGATGTGTGTCCAGACTGAGTTAATGAGGAAAGAAGGATATGATTGTTACAAAAACACTTCCTTTGACACTTGCATGCATGCATCCTCTAAAATGTCTCTGTCCCTTCCCCCGCTCACAAAGACAGAGGAAAGCACTCTCACACAAACATAGTTGTCTAAAAATTGTGTCTTATGACTAAGAAATCTCAAGGCTAATCAGTGACATGTTGGTCTCATGTGATGGTGGCTAACTGGATTTTCAAACCCACACAGACAATGAGTCTTTTTAGAGGCAGAGTAAGAATGAAGAAGCACTGTTTTACAAAGGTTAAGCGTGTTAAACTTACCCAGAAGTCCCCAGACCTATTGTGTCCAGACCTGGTATAACCTCTATAAAACTGAAAACTAAAAATGAAGATGGAAAGTAAGTACTGTACTGGCAACCAAATAACATAAAAATGTATTTGTAAGTAAGATATTTGACTCTCTTGCTCTATTTTTTATTGTCGATAGATAGATAGATAGATAGATAGATAGATAGATAGATAGATAGATAGATAGATAGATAGATAGATAGATAGATAGATAGATAGATAGATAGATAGATAGATAGATAGATAGATTGTGAGAGCAAATCAAATTTTACACTGCTCATTAGTTCTAAGCAATGGGTCACAGGACTGTTGGTCTCTCATGTGACCTTCAGTGTCTAGTTTCGGAAAGACTTATACAATTCACAAAGTGTGTGAACAGGCAATGTTATATATATATTTCAGAAAGTATGTATTTACTGTATCTTTGTGGGTTTTGGCTTTATAATGTGAAAATGCAGACTTGTACAAAATCTGTAAGAAAGATTTGCATAACCGTTTAATCTGATTTCTGAGCTCTCACGAATCGCAGCCACAATCCTATTTATGAACAAATGCCTTTTTAGTTGAGCAACACCGTGTGAGATGCCTGACTAAAGACTCAATGGTGTCAATTGTTGCCGGGTTTGCTATAGGCCTTGTTAATTTGAGCAAGGAAATGCTTTCGTGCATTTTCTGTGCAAAACTTAAAGCTGATGAGCATTCAGCGGATTTGAGATTTGATTGCTGTGGATAATGAGTTTAAACTAGCCGAAATAAGTGCGTCACACTGGCCGAACTACTGCAGTGGCAAGAGCCCTTTGTCTTCAAGAGCTTTAATTAGTCCACGTGCGTTTGACGAAAGCACCGAACTGCTGAAAGAGTGAGATGGTTGAGGAAAGGACCCATTGAAAAGTACTTTAAACCAATGATCTCACCATTTCTATCTGACCCATAAAGGGCAAAAATGGACATCTTCAGTTTGTGTGTCATCTTCCCATGTTTTCAATAGTTGACAAGGCAACCCTGCTGAATAATAGATTTTAAACCAGCCCAGTGTGGTTATATCGTTTCCATAACTGGCCAAATTGGTCAGGCCGGTCTGTGCTGAGGATCTTTTTAAGCTGGTCATGCTAGTAAATCAGCTAAACACCAGCTTAGACCGATTTACTGATGATTTACTTTTTTTTCAACTAGTCACTTCACGAAACCAACTCACGTGAAATGAATTATGAATATCTTCACAATTGTAACTTTTCGAATCAACTGATGCAACATCTATTGAGTAGAGTTCCCAAATAAGATGATTGGGTTACAGACGGCTTATTTTTTGTATAAAAGTCTATTCTCTAAAAGATTAAAGTCAGTAGCGTCATCAATTCCTAGAAGTGATTGTTAGTCCGTCAGAACCATTTCAACAATTAGTGCTGGATGACCTTGCCCCCGACTGGAGTCCTGTCATGTCTCAACTAGGCCTCTTTTCAAAAGAATGTCTGCGCCCAATTCTCTCAATTATGCAAATTGGGCTTGAAATCAAAGTGGTTGGAGGAGTCTAACGCTTTCAAATGAAAAGCTGTGGTGAGTTCCCATTCCTGTCTGATTCTAGAAACAAACCTGACTCTCTACGTCAACTTGCAAGAAGTATTTGTGGTAGAAAAGCCATCTCAAGACGTTTTCTGAGAATTAAGAAGTGCGGTTTCATGGGGGTTATGAAGCTATCAAAGTAGATTTATTGTGCTTTGCTCCAGCGAGGGATGAAAATACCCTGTGGGCAAGGAGAGAGGGGTCATGGGACTCCCAAAAGGATTACCTTGAACTGGAGTCATGGGACGTGCCCCGAACAAAGAGCCTGCTCACATGCTTATCATATGAACAGCCCCTCATAAAGTGATGAAGTTTCATGTCCTGTGGGATTCATTGGGCACCGGCGCTCTGGGAAAGAGCACCCCTCGCCAGCAGAGCTCCAGGAGGGACACTGATGCAGAAACTTTCTTTTTGGCACCTTCTTAATGTCAACTAGAGGCTCCACAGGTAGGACCCCTACTAGCTAACACTGGGTGACCAGAAGCAACCCATGGATCCAGGGACCACGGATGTGATGATGAGATCAGGATTGGAATTATGAGATTGTAGTATTAAAATATAAATTGAGAATGATTCACAATGTTTTTCTGGACGAAACAACAATTAGCAGTTTCCAATAAAACGTTGTCATTGTTAAACAATGTATGATTTTTAAGAAAGTATTTTGTTGTTGTTGTTGTTTAAAAAGTGCAACCAAAATTTAAGAGGTGAAATACTTTAGAAACTATGAATGTATTGGTTTATACTCATAACTGTGTGATGGAAAGCCATGGTTTTTGTGGGTTTCTAACATGCTCTGTCTTTCTTATCTTGGCTTATATTCTGTGACTGATTTTTCAGAGATTTTCCTCAAAAGCTTTCGTCTTAATTAGGGCTGAACCAATAACAAAAGCCCAGACAGATATTGCTTTGAACCAAAGGTTATTTACGTCCAGTGTGCGGAGCACAAAGCTGGCACAGCAGAATCTTTTGCGAAAGCTAAAAATGTTGGTGGGTTTCCTTGGCACCTTCTAAAACAGAAAAAAGAGAGAATAATTATGGTCTGGAGCAGAGTTTGCACTCCAATTTGCTATGCACTAATAATTTCAGGCAAAACAGGACACAGCCTGGATACGGTCAATGACTCTCTGGATGCTCTTTCATTCAACTCGTATCCGCACATCCTAACACAAGAAACCGTTGCTTTGCAGTTTTAGTAGCTGACTACGGGAACTGTAAAAGACCAGCATTATCTGTATACCCTTATATTCATAAAAGCACACTTATCAGTGCTAAAACAAATAAACAAATGCAATTCACCAGAAGTCTCTATAGTTAATCACTTTAGACATTTGCCATGTATATATTTTCTCTTCCATGTGTTAAGTATATCCACGGCTTGTGCGAAATGTACCACTCATACTTTAGTAAGGATTATCATCGCAAAGAGGATTTACTGTATTCACTCTGGGCAAACTCGAGGGACTAAAAGCAGTTCTTGCTGTAATTGATGTTATACATATATTAACATGGTCGAATGGTACATTAAATATATGTATAATTTTGAAGGTTTGTGCTTGTATAACCAAACTACTATTTTATTTTATTTTATTTCTGCTTCTTTGGGTCAGAAAAGCATTATTTCATTTTATTTTATTCACTGTCTTTTCTTGTTTGTTTCTTAGGTCCAGAAAATTTGGATTGAGAAAACCTTTCACAAAAGAGAATGTATTCATATATTTCCAGCCAAGGACCCAACAAGGTGAGCCTTTCTATTTTAAACAATTTCAAAAGAACACGCAACTACATATAATGACACCATTGTGCGAGACAAATTACCTCTATGACTCATTTCTTTTTTTGAGGCTTTTTAGACTCTTATGTAATGAGGGGTGATGTGTGACATCATAAGCCCTTTCATAGATCACTGTGTGGGCATGTCTCGAGGCTGGATGTGATGGGGCCGGTGTAGTTCAGTCCACCACACTTCCTGTGGATGGAGGGATGCCAGGGTGTGCACTCATGCATGTGCCCATTGAACACAGACCGCAGTTTAGACAAAACCCTGATAGGTGCTCTATGTGCAAAGAAAGATATGCAGTACCCTCAAACCAAATTATTTCCATGGTGAAATGTCAGCTAATTGAGTTACGTAAGCAACATCCTGTTGTATGCAATAAAACAGCCCTCCAGCATTACTTCTGCTGTGATTTTCCTCAGGTGTGCTTGTGGTTATTTAGTGACTCAGCACCCGGCCATTCCGGCAACCAACAAGCCCTCAGAAGAGAACCAGCTTGTACACGTGGACCCTCCTCAAGAGAAATGGTCTGTGGTTAGACATACCCAGATTGCCCCTACTGACGCCTATGGCATCATTGAATTTCAAGGAGGAGGATTTGTCAACAAAGCCATGGTATCTATTTTGAACATTATGGGGTGAATCTGCTAACGTAATTGTACGTAATTGTATAGCAATTGTAAGCAAAGAACCCTGCTAGCATAGCTCACTTAAACATATTTCATTCAAGAACAACAGTTAAATCTGACATTAATCTTATCATTTTATATTTCTTAAAGTATATTCGGGTGTCACATGATACCAAGCCGGACAACTTGCTGCATCTCATGGTGAAGGAATGGCAGCTGGAGTTGCCCACACTGCTTATATCAGTTCATGGTGGCCTCCAGAACTTCGACCTGCAGCCCAAACTCAAGCAAGTTTTTGGAAAAGGCCTGATCAAGGCTGCCGTGACCACCGGAGCATGGATCTTCACTGGTGGAGTCAGCACTGGTGGGTATTCATTGACTACAACAGGGATGGGCAACTCTGGTCCTGGAGGGCCACTGTCCGGCAAAGTTTAGCTCCATCCCCAAACATACCTGAGAAATCTAACCAAAGTCTTCAGGATTACTAGAAAATATTTGTTAATTAGGAATAAAGGTAAATTCTCCAGGACAGTGGTCCTTCAGAAATGGAGTTGCTCATCTCCCAATCCACATGGTTGAAATCACTTGTTGGAACCAATGTTGGATCTACTGTATCTTCTGTTTGGTATCTTGATAAATATTTTATTGGTTTGATATCAAGTATAGTTTCCTAATCTGTTTTATGATACTGTCCCAATGTAGGAGTGATCCGGCACGTTGGAGATGCTTTGAAGGATCACTCTTCGAAATCCAGAGGGAAGGTCTGTGCTATAGGTATCGCTCCATGGGGAATCCTGGAGAGCAAAGAGGATCTAATTGGAAAAGATGTAAGCAAAAACTATCGATGTATAGTAAAAAACATGATGGTGCTCAAACGTATGAAGTAACAATCTCCCGAGGTGCTATGCTACGTCATCGAATGGTAGAACCTCTGTACTTGTCCAGTGATATCCACAATTTACTGTTCCTTTCCAGGTGAACAAACCATATCAGGCCATCTCCAATCCTCTGAGCAAACTTGCTGTTCTCAACAATAGCCACTCGCACTTCATACTATCTGATAATGGCACATGTGGGAAATACGGGGCAGAGGTCAAACTACGCAGGCAGTTGGAGAAACACATCTCCCTCCAGAAGATTAACACGCGTAAGTGTGGCAGCATCAGAAATCTTATCTGCTTTAGGTCTAATGTACCTCCGATCCTAAGAGGGCACATTTGAAAGCATGCTAAGGGTTTGAATGACATGAGATATATCCTGATTATCAGTAATGGGGTTCATGGGGTCAGGGACCAATGGAGATGCTCCATGCCATTTCAGATTTGATCAAGGCTTTGGTGTCTGTGACCTGTGGGTTTCCCTTTGTCATCCTATGCCTGGAGCTCGTGATAAGGCAGGGACAGCAAAGGGAGGCTCAGCTGTCACCACTCACATCGTCATCTGGGATCAGACCCGGGAGAGTCGAATTAAAATGATTGTACTCACCACTTCACCTCTCCTTTTGTTGATTACAAAAGGGATTTTTGATTTTTAATGTGCATGCATTTGGAGTAATTGAAAATAAGATTTAAAGCACAAAACACCCAAAAGGCTCAAACATTCAGGCTAATGTTTTGTAATAGTATTATATTGATATGTGCACAATCCCTGTACTAAGGGATTCAAAACATTTTGGAAAGTTAATTGCTTTTTTTCTGTCTATGCATGTTAGGACT
Source organism: Carassius gibelio (assembly GCF_023724105.1). Classification (NCBI taxonomy): domain Eukaryota; kingdom Metazoa; phylum Chordata; class Actinopteri; order Cypriniformes; family Cyprinidae; genus Carassius; species Carassius gibelio. The sequence goes on along the minus strand of NC_068395.1, from coordinate 11,032,003 downwards.
GGGCCAGGGTGTACCGGTGGTATGTCTGATTGTGGAGGGGGGTCCCAATGTGATCTCGATTGCCTTGGAAAGCCTGCGTGAGGAACCACCAGTGCCTGTAGTGGTCTGTGATGGCAGTGGTCGAGCCTCTGACATCATTTCCTTTGCCCACAAATATTCTGAAATTGAAGGGTGAGTATTAATAATCATTCTTACACTGATATGTGGAATACTTTATTAAAAATTTTTAATAGCGTCATTCTGTATTCAAATGTTGAAACTATAAATATTGATATAAATAAGAAATTAATACATTTACGATCAGTGGAACCATTTGCATCACCCCAGCAGGGTCCTGATCCCTTTGTAGGGGTTTATGTCCAGTAATGACTAGCTATATGCACATTATCCCATACATTTCTAGTACTGATTCATCTTTAATGGAAAGAGTCAGCCGTCAACTATTCATTATCAACTGAATTTAATTTTTTTAGACTGGTAAACGATGACGTAAAAGAGCAACTGCTGGTCACCATCCAGAAAACCTTTAACTACAACAAAATGCAGTCAGGGCAAATTCTGCTCATGGTCATTGAATGCATGAAGAAGAGGGAGTTGGTAAGTATCTACAATGACATAAGATCATGTAACAGTTGTAGACCAACATCCATCAACACAAGCCCACTCTCATTTTCTTCCCTGATAAAACTGCTTAAGCCTAAGATAGTCTTAGTGTGTCTCCTATTCTCGTCAGGTCTTCTTGTTTAGATTGGGTTTCGATACTTTTCAGCTTTAAGACCAGCCTAAGACCAATTTGACCATTTTTTTTAATTCTTTGTGCAAACTTTCATCAATAAACATTATCATTCATTATTCATTTTGTCATGTGTCTTTATTCATGTGTCACTCGCATATATCCATCTGCATTTGCTCTCTAGTTTTATAAACCAGGTGCATAACTTCATATCAAATCACATCACATCTTTTCATATGAATAAGCATTTTGCAGATGCTCTAATCAGGAGCATTGAGACCATATATGTCAATGTCTCAGATATGAGACCATTGTGATTAACAGATTGCAAGCGCTTTCAGACTCCCAACGTTAGAACTTCACAATCATTAACTTGGTTAATGGTAATATTTGTGCAGCTTAAACTGAGGCTAAGTGATGTGTTAAGTATTTAGTAATACTGCCTCAGGGCAAGAGATCATCTGTAGTACTATACATCTGTACTAGGATCAGCATAATGCCACCTGTTCTTGCCGATGAGCTACATACATTCACCCTGTTCCTGAATATGTGCAGACGCAGGGAGGAAGGGTGGATCCATTTCTCTCTAATCCACACTGAACAGCTCCTCTGCTTATTTCAGTGACATAACATCTCAATATCTGGTATTAGATTGGCTAATGGCTTTCCACAACAGTGTTTTTACATGAAATGCTAATGCTAATGTGTGTTAAGAGCTCAAATGTCCACATATGTACATAAAGCCTTTGGTTTATATAGGGAAATAAATGTACATACAACTTTTAAGCCCACAATTAAAAATGACTATTGATAGCTTAGCAGACGCTATTATGAAAGCAAGCATTGTTTTTCATTTGTGTCGAAATGGTTTGCTTAAAAACCGAGATATCAAAAATTAAATGAACTAGCATCCATTCTCAAAACATAATAAAGAGTTCAATTTAAGATATCACTCCTCCCATTCCATCCATGAGGTACTAATCTAACTGCCCAGACTCCACCATAAGTCTCTCCTTAGCGATGCATGCTAACATTCAAGAATGTTTTGGAAGAGGGCCACTCATCCATGCTAACGTGATTACATTTAACATTAACGTACATGTGACTCCAAATTTAATATAATTGCATTTAATGCAAGACATCCTAAACAAGGAAAGCTGTATAACTTAATTTGAGAGGGAATTAAGATAGTTATTCAGAGTGTAAATAAGAAGGTCCTGCTAATGTTAATAAAATGAAGCTGAACTTTCATCAAAAATAACAAAAAAACAGATTTTCTATTCATTTTTCCCACAGTAATTCATTCCTCACCCAAAATAAAAGTATGAGAGTGTCAATATATTAAAGTTTTGCTGCCCCGTCCAACTTGGTATGTGTAGATAACAGTCTTTCGAATGGGCGCTGAGGGACAAGATGACATTGAAATGGCTATCCTCACTGCTTTACTGAAAGGTATAGTGAAAATGCAGACCTTCTGAAATACCACAAATTTAGTTCATGGTTAGAAATTAACATGGCTGGTTGTAATTCAGGAACAAACGCATCGGCTCCAGATCAGCTGAGCTTGGCTCTGGCCTGGAATAGAGTGGATATAGCACGCAACCAAATCTTTGTGTATGGACACAATCTACCAGTGAGTGAAATGTTTACCTTGTTTCTAAATAATAAAATAAATTATTTCATAAAGACCTTTCTTAAGTTAAAATGTTTGTTTTCATAGCCTGCGAGTGCCCTTGCTAGTGCCGTCTCCACCAGCGCAGCACCATCTCATGAAAAACAGAAAGGAGCAACTCAACGTATCAAGGGAAAGGTCAGAGGAAAAAAGGGCAAAGGAGGCAAAGCCAAACCAGAACAACCAGAGGAAACTGACCCCAGAAAGTTAGAGCTACTGAACTGGGTAAGACATTAAAATTAAATTTGCTACAATTAAAATTAAAATTCACCATTCATTTATATATAAAGTCTTACTGCTATTCTTGGTGAATCGAAAGTACAAAACTTGTCTAAAAGATCAACAAGATCCAATAATTCCAGAGTGTTTGATTCTTTGCCAGTTAAAAGAACCAGCTCATAAGAGTCATTTGATTGTGAATTGAATTACACCGTCCATGCAGCTTGCTTTTCATTATTTTGTGGTATACAGTAGGAAACACTGGTACATGTTAAGTGAGACATTTGGGAGAGGGTTTATAGTCCACCTTTTCCTACATTCGCAACTGGATAATCTATATAATTTATGTAACATATACATTAAGTAGCCTACCTATCTTCAAGTTTACTCTTTCAGTATACTTAGCTTTTCCTCACTGTAAGTTCTTGCTCGCTGTCACCCTCTTCAGGTGAATTCCCTCGAGCAGGCCATGATGGATGCTTTGGTTCTGGACAGAGTGGATTTTGTCAAGCTCATGCTAGAAAATGGTGTAAACATTCACCATTTTCTAACCATCCCTCGATTAGAGGAGTTATACAACACTGTAAGCACTGCAACCATTATAATTTTTGAGCTTATCACAAAGGAGGTACAATAGAGCATGAGGGCAATTCATTAATCTGCAGAAAAAAGACAGGTCCTGCTGTCATATTTTTTTATATTCCTCAAGATTTTATTACTCAATCATACACAATCTCATAGCTTGTGTTATTTTGTGTTTTCCAGAAACTCGGTCCAGCCAACACTCTGCATATTGTCGTACGAGATGTTAAAAAGGTAAATCTGACTGATATTACTTTGAAATCTGGTTAATCCAACTTCACTGCTTACGTTTTGAGAAGAAAATGTAAAAATAGAATTGTATGCATTACTTTTCTTTCATAAAAAATAACATGACAAACATCTCAGATGAAATAAGTTTTGTCATTTGATTTTAAAGGGGAATCTCCCACCGGATTACCAAATAACACTGATTGACATTGGACTGGTGTTGGAGTACCTGATGGGCGGAGCATATCGCTGTAACTACACAAGAAAAAACTTCCGAGCTCTTTATAACAATCTTTATGGACTAAAGAGGGTAAGACATAATCTGTGTCCCAATTTGAAGGCTGCATCCTTCGAAGGACGCATACTTCAAAGGTCACACCTTCAAAGGCTGTGAAGGTCACACCAAGTGTTAAATGGGATGGTCTAGCCTACGAAGGAGTGATCTTGTCGCCTAGCAAATGTGACAGCTGCCGTTGACGAATCTTGTCATCATCGGCACACAATGAATCTTGGGATAGCCTGGGCAGCAAAGGATCCATCTGTTGTATCCTTCGTTGCCTCGAAGGATGTAGCCTCTGAATTGGAACGCAGCTACAGAGATTACTCAAATTAATAAATGTTTTCAGTGTGCACAAATAGTCTAAGTAATCTAATGTCCCTTTATTTCCAGCCTAAAGCCCTAAAGCTGCTTGGAATGGAGGTAAATGTCAAGCATTGGACCTTCTTTTTACATTATAAGAGAGAACAGATTCTTTATTAATATAAATATCCTGTTCACCTCATTAGGATGATGAGCCTAGACCAAAAGGCAAGAAGAAGCAAAAGAAGAAGAAAGAAGAAGAAGAGGACATTGACGTGGATGACCCAGAGGTCTGCCGCTTCCAGTATCCGTTCCATGAGCTGATGGTCTGGGCAGTGCTGATGAAAAGGCAGAAGATGTCTCTGTTCCTGTGGCAGAGGGGCGAGGAGGGTATGGCTAAAGCTCTGGTGGCCTGTAAGCTCCTCAAAGCTATGGCTCACGAGTCGTCTCAGAGTGAGATGGTGGACGACATATCCCAGGACCTCGACAACAACTCCAAGTGAGTTGATGCAAAGCCCCTTTCAAGTCAGGTTCACTAATATGTAGGCAATAGTACAACTCATATCTAAATGCTAAAATGCTATGCTAAGTGTTCTTCCTTCTAAAACTGTACAGTCTTTAAACTATTTTGTTACTTAAATACTGAAAAAGAAGAAGTCTTCTACACTAAAATTTGCTCTTCTTGTCGTTTTAGGGAGTTTGGAACCTTGGCCTATGAGTTGCTGGATCAGTCCTACAAACATGATGAGCAGCTAGCCATGAAACTGTTGACGTACGAGTTAAAGAACTGGAGTAACTCTACCTGTCTGAAGCTGGCAGTGGCTGCCAAGCACAGAGACTTCATAGCCCACACCTGCAGCCAGATGCTTCTCACTGACATGTGGATGGGCAGCCTGAGGATGGGTAAAAACCCAGGATTGAAGGTAAGGTATTTTTTTTTAATGTAAAAATTCCTGCTGTTCTTAAAAGGTCATAATTTACCCTTCCACAAATTAAGGCGTTAAAGTGGTCTTGAACTGGAGCAGAAAGTTGTGGCATTAAATTTTTACATGTACTTCAACAAACCTTCCTGATTATTTTCGTCTTGTTTTCCTGTACAAATATCTTAACATCCTTAAATCAAGATGCATTTACTTGAGATGCAAAGTCTTATTTTTCTGAAAACTTGAGTTCATGCTTAAAACAAGTACAAATATGTGATGGTGGGGTCAGAAAAATAAACTTGTTTTTCCCTTGAAAATGTCATTTTCTTACGATACTAGCAGATATTTGTTCTTATTTTAATCATAAACTCACTTAACTTTATGAATTTCTTTGTGTGTCCTTCTATGTATTTCTTATTTCTTTCTTTACTTGGGCTTAAAAAGGTTTTTAAAAGTCTTACATTTACCTTCACAAACCCTGAGTTTGAGATTGTAGAGTTATTCATTTGGAAATGTATATAAAAATAAAGATAATTGGATATAAATTATTTCTTGATTGTAATATGCCTTTTTTTCTGTTTCTGCAACTCCAGGTGATCCTCAGCCTCATTTTCCCACCTTTTATCCTACTGTTGGATTTCCGTCTGGGTGATGACACATCTCATCAAGTTACTGCAAAAAATGAGGACAGGAAGACAAAGGATGATGATAAGTCTGGCCGGGTAAAAACTGCACCATTCCTTTTATTTAAACAAAACCCTTAATGCTGCATCAAACAGCTTCTTAATCTTATGTTTGGTCTGGTTAAAACAAATCCAGGATTTAGATTTTAGAGAGGCTGCAATTTCTATGAATTCTGTTGTAAAACCATCTCATGTACATCTAGGATGCCAATGCAGATGCAACCTCTAAGAAAGGAGACGAGGAGGAAGGTAATAAGAAAATGAGGCGGATCCCAATTGGAACGAAGATCTTTGAGTTCTACAATGCACCTTTCACCAAATTTTGGTTTAATACTGTGAGTAAAAAAATTGTCCGTTCATACATTTTCCAAACTGTTTATCTTATTTTATCCAAGCATTTTGGGCCAAAGGCAGGGATTTACCCTGAACGGCTTGAGAAGAAGATATTGTAGAATACTTCATTTTATTTATTTTTATAGAAAAGAATGGTTAAATTTTATATCTTACCCATTTTTTACTGTATTGTTATTAAAATAACAAATAAAATTATGTTGAAATTTCAAATCAGTTTGCATTGGACAGATTTCCTACCTTGGCTATCTCATGCTGTACAATTACATAGTACTGGTGAAGATGGAGCGTTGGCCATCCTTACAAGAGTGGATCGTTATTTCATACATCATCACTTTGGGGTTGGAGAAAGTCAGACAGGTAAAGATGTACATCTCTCTCCTTAAAACACCACTGCATCCACAGCTCTTAGAAATCGATCCGAAAACAATGAAATGAATCCAAACTCAACAGCAAAGAATCAGCTTGTAGCCTATATCTGGTACTATCTCTTCCAGATCTTGATGTCAGAACCGGGAAAACTCAGGCAAAAGATAAACGTGTGGTTAGAGGAGTACTGGAACATCACAGACCTGGTGGCCATCTCGACCTTCTTGCTTGGCCTACTTCTTAGGCTGCAAAATGAACCCTACCTGGGCTACGGCCGTGTGATCTACTGCGTAGACATAATCTTCTGGTATATCCGCGTACTGGACATATTTGGAGTCAACAAGTACCTAGGACCTTATGTCATGATGATAGGGAAAATGGTAACACAATTCATTTTGACTAAATCTATTATACTTCTTGACCTAGTACACAAATTTTCAACTATATGGACTTTATGAATATAATAAGCTGTCACCTGTCTTGCAGATGATTGACATGCTATACTTTGTGGTGATCATGTTGGTGGTCCTGATGAGTTTCGGTGTGGCACGGCAGGCTATCCTACATCCAGACGAGGAGCCAACATGGCGCCTGGCCCGCAATATCTTCTACATGCCTTATTGGATGATCTATGGAGAGGTGTTTGCAGATTCGATAGACCGTAAGACTAGAATTTATAGTAAGATTTTGTTTTCTGCCTCCAGGGTATAGATGGCATTTAACACTCTGTTCCACCTTCCAAATACCTCACTAATATCCCATTAACCCTGCTGTTTGCAGTTTACCCTATAACAACATGTCTAGTGCTTTTCTTGTGTTAGGAACCTTTTGAGTATTCCGTCTTATAACTTTCAAACTTGGAGACAGAAAAAATTGATGTCAAATTGTGGTTATTTCACTATTTCAGACTGTATGCCATTACTGTTTCAAACAGATTGCAGCAACTTATAGTTGATTATTTTCCTGCCTGTCTCTTGATTTGAATAATTCTTGTTGCATTCTTTGTTCTTGTTTCTGGTTTCCACTTGCACTAACTGACTGTTCGTGTCTATTCTGCCCTTCTGGAATGTGCTCAAGTTTACGCAATGGAAATAAATCGTAAGCAAAACATTTGTCACAATGATAAACACTGTTGTCATCAAAAATAACACTACTAATGCGATAATGGCACTGGAATTGTTGCTAATGCGGAACAGAATGATTGCTGGTACTACAACGTAACAAGAAAGCTTTTTTTAAACAGCCCCCTGTGGAGATAATTTATATGATGAGGATGGGAAAAAGCTTCCACCATGCATCCCTGGAGCCTGGTTGACTCCAGCCATCATGGCCTGTTATTTGTTAGTGGCCAACATCCTACTTGTGAACTTGCTCATTGCTGTCTTCAAGTAAGAATGCTACCATTTCATGGTTTTGATTACCTATTTCACTTGAAGCATGTTAAAACCAAACAGTGTAAAAAATATTTTGTAGATATTGGTCTTTACAAAAATGTCTTCATTGCTGTACTGTATATCTAGCAACAGTCCAGTGGTGTTGATTCGCTACTTGCTATGTGTTTCATTCCAATAAAGCAACACGTTCTTTGAGGTTAAGTCCATCTCCAACCAGGTGTGGAAATTTCAGCGATATCAGCTCATCATGACCTTCCATGACAGGCCTGTGCTTCCTCCACCAATGATAATCTTTAGCCACCTCTACATTCTTTTCCGCAAACTCTGCTGCCGCTGTAGCAAGAAAAAGGAGGGAGAACTAGACGAAAAGGATAAAGGATTAAGTAAGTTAAAAAAATTAACAGACAAAATTACAAAGGATCAAGATGCAGGTGTCCAAGTGGGTAATAATTTTAAACCAAACATGAGAAAAATATTTGCTTGTATTTTCTCTTTTCCCCATAAAGAGCTTATTCTTACCCCAGAGGAGCTGAAGATGTTGTATGAGTTTGAGGAGCAATGTGTGGAGGAATATTTCAGGGAGAAAGAAGACGAGCAACAGTCCTCAAATGATGAACGTATCAGGGTTACAAATGAAAGGTAATTTCAGTACAGGAATACGGGTAAATCACTTCAACCCCAGTTTGCAAACTTCTTATCTGTGCAGTCATCACATATTCATACTCTTCTTGCTCCCGCTCAGGGTTGAGAACATGTCCATGCGCCTTGAAGAGGTGAATGAGAGAGAGAACACAATGAAGGCCTCTCTTCAGACCGTGGACCTTCGTTTGTCCCAACTGGAAGAGATTAATGGCCGGATGGTGAATGCCTTGGAAAGACTAGTGGGAATCGACCACTCTGAATTGACCCGGGCACGGTCAAACGCCTCTTCTATTTGTGACCCCTCCTCTCTCCAACGTCACAGTAGCATCAACAGTGCTGATGGGTACAGCCTCTACCGCTATTACCTGGGTGTTGATGACCGTCCACCTGAAGATAAAGAGGCAGATCTGAGTAAAACAATAAGCACTACAAACCTCAACACAAAGGAATACGGCCAGAATCTAGAGGTAGATGTTCCTGGGGCAAAAAGACGCCTTGGCTCATGTGTGGACATCCGAATCTTCCCTTGTGATAAGGATGTTGAGGATGAAGGGACAAAGCCAGAATCACCAAAATCTACAGTTCCTGACAGCCAGACATCTTCGGATAATGCAATAAAGAAAGAGGCATTGATGATGGAGAGAGTAAAACTTCAAGCAACTACCTCCTACCCATTAGAAAAGGTTAAAGCTTTCAAATACTATCCAGGAGAAATAGCAAGCATATCCCCATCCACTGTACGAAGGTGTTGGAGCACAATCACATTTGATCAAGCAAGTGGAAGGGAAGCAAATCAAGAAGGAGAAGGAATGGATGGGTCTCCAGTTACAAGACGTTGGCCTGCTGGATATGAGTACAAGGTACACCCTAGTCTTTTTGGGCAGATGCCAAAGGTATCAATGGTAAGACCCTTGGTAGATCAGATTGACCAGTTTAACAACAGTTTCAAAGTAGAGCAATCTTCTGACCAGCCTGAGCAACAGATGTTGAGAGTTTCTTCTAGACACAGTAAAGAGGACATGGGAATGCAAGATGGGGAGAAGACACAGGACAGTTCAGCTGGATCAACGAATCCCGAAAGTGCTCAGTCAATAATTGAAGATGGGATAAGAAACTCAGTGGGGATGACTGTTAGACAGGCATCGCTAGATGCAGATGGGGTAAAACGGGAAGAGGGTAGTGACGATGTGGACAAATGCCTGAAAGATACTGAGCAGGAGGTGACAAAGGAACCAGATGAACCTGAAGGAGGACTTGGAAAGGAGGAAAGTTCAGAGAAGCAAGACGGACAGCAAACAGAGGAGATACCAACAGGTGTAGTTCCCTTTGATTCTGAAGTCCAAGCTGATGGTAGCCATCTGCTTCTGCCAGAAGACACAATGTTTCTGCCTGGAAGATCTAAGAGCTGGTCCACGAAACCTTGCATGCCCTTAGGAAACAGCTTGAAAAAAAGATCCCACGAATCAAGCAGTGAAAGAGACCTTGCTGGAGCATATGGAGACTCTCCTGATTATCCAGGTTCACCAGCACAGAAGACAACAAACGATGCACCATCAAGCAAACCATATTCAGACACTCCAGAGGAAGTCTGATAAGAAGATAGAATCAACAGACAAGAACGACACACACATTAGTTCTGTATATCCACCTGTAACACTGTATACTTATATATCAACAGTATGTAATCAGGTGTTGTGATCGAATTAATTGAGTAGTAAGTAAAACTCCAAAGCCATAGTATCAACTGTCCATTTTGTGTGTGCTTGCACTTAAAGTATTTATATTATTATATTTATTTAAGGTACAAAATACATTATGTGACAGTATGTCTCCTTGCTATCCTTGCTAACTGCTTAATGTTTTCTGATTGGTAAAATGTAATGGTAATGTATGGGCTAAAAAGTAGGGCTATGCAAAGTGAAAGGACAAAATGAGTCTACCTCAATGCAAAATGTTTGTAGTTGGCATGTTGTATGAATGACACATTCTGTTCATTGTTAAGGAAAATACTGTGTAATAGCACCATCTGCTGTCCTGGATGATGAATTGCTGGAAGAAAGATGACAAAACTTGGAAAAATAAGCTGAAAAATATGAAGACAGGTTTATACAGTATTTACTTTGGTCATAAAATCTACAATTAATAAAACCACACTTCAAATTCTTGTTCACACTTTCTTTGTCAAGGTTTTAACAGGTGTGAATGAGCATATAGTAACTTTTCAGGTAACCGATCGCATTATAGAGTCAAATAACGAAGCTATTGTATCTCTTAAAAATTCGGTCATACAATTACAAATATGAATAAAAGTTCATGCATAACAATGGTCCCATCTAAAAAAATCAGTGGTCATGATATACGGTACATTTGTCAAAGTAAAATAATGATAACTAAAACTTTCATTCAGTGTACTTAGGTGGTATCCAGTCCAACTTAGATTACATTTACATTTATTCATTTAGCAGATGCTTTTATCCAAGCGACTTACAAATGATTAATGGACACAGTTCCAAGGCATTAAGGTTCCCAATATCAGCACTAGTCGGAAGAGAGAATTCCCAAATGGGGACGTTTTATTGCTGTAATCTATACTACTTCATCTGACACAACTATCAGTGCAGCTTGAATAGGAGACCAAAATGTCTCAGGTTTGAAAACAAAAGTGCTAATTTAACCAACTGCATTCACTCTGCATCCTTTGACAAAAACAACTACACATAATGACAGTACAAGCATGAAAAACATACAAAACCACTTTTTGTCAACTGAATGTTTCATTTAAGCTTTCTTGCTATGCAAAATACAAAACAAACTGTAGCATTGACATAAAGACCTTAGTCTCTATACATGCTTTCACATGGCCAAGCAGCCCGTTTTCAAATTAAAACATGAATGAAATAATTATTGATAATTTAATGCTAATTAAACAATTAATGATCATCTTCATATTCAAAAAAATCACACATTTTTCACAAATCAGTGCTAGACTGAATTTGAACATAAACCATATAGTTTATCACCCTAATGCTAATGAGCTATAGTACAACACAGGCCCAATTTATCTTATTTTCTTTACACTGATGGTTTTCAGGTTTGGCTGAAATGTGTCCACAAAGAATATTTTACAAAAACATTTCAAAACAAAATCGTTCATATCTGATCCATTATCTTTTGACATACTCATCTCGATTATCACCACACAGCAATGGAAACATTTCATATTGTGACTCTACCACCAAGTGAACCCACTTAATCTCTCAAATTGCATAATTCCTCTGTTCCATCTTGACTTTAAAGGCTTGGAAACATGAACCTTCATCCATTCTTGAGCCTGATAGTCCAGCTCTTTGCAGGGGCTCATGTGATATTTTATACCAGCAGAGCATTTCTGGCTGTCGCAGATACACAGCGAGTTACAGCAGAGCACATTTAAAGATGCTGTGCTTTCTGGAGCGCTTCTCTGAAATCTTCACAGGCCCCCCATCATCTGCTTGACCACCATCATTCTAGTCAGTAGAAAAATAGAAACATTTAAAATCTGCTTTGTTAAAACATGTTAAAAATAATTTATTACGATAATTATATTAGGGTTGGCAAAAAAATTTACAGTTGCAATCAAAATTTCTCAACCCCTCAGAGACTGCAGTACTTTACAAATACAAGCTTTTCTGAAGATCCAGGATAAAATAAAAATTGAATCTATAACTCACTGGCATATTAAAAGTGATATTGTCAACATATAATGTAATATTTTTTAGTTATACAATTTTTTAATAATACGGCTATGTCATAATTATTCAACCCCTATCCAACATTGCTGTTTTTCATTGCATTGTGTATATTTGCTTGGTGGGGAATAAAACACTCTCAAAACATAATTGAGCTTTTAGAAACTCTATTAAAAACAGAATTAGTTTGAGCTGTTACACATACAGTTAGCCCATGCATGTGTGTTGAAGTTGAGTAGCAAAAATGTCAACAGAGATCTCATGAAAGCTAAAAAGAATAAATATTGTATTACGTTAGAAAGGCTAAAGCTATATGAAGATTTCCAAGACATTGAAAGTTCCTAGAGACACAGTTCTCATCCTAATTCCTTAGCTTGAAGTGTTTTTTACCAGAAAACCTTTGAGGTTGTTGAAGAAAAAGCACAATATCATAAAATGTTTAATCAGAGCAACTGAGAAAAACCTGCAATGTACAGCCAAAGACTTGCAAGATGACCCGATGAAAGGAGGTAACCCATTTCAATGCAGTGTGTAAGAAGAACACTAGACAAGTATGGCCTTCATGTTCAGACATTTTGATGAATACCACTTGTTACGAGGTCCGACAAAAGCTGCACTACCACAGCCAATTTTCGACCCGCACAATTCAACTAAACACACGGGGATTTATTTCAATCATAGAGCACCTTAACCCCCGCCCTAATAAGATGCCCGGAGTTTCATCTCCCACTTCATTAATTAAATGATATAATAAGCCATCGAAACCAAGAAGTATAATAAGAAAAGGATTTATTAATTACATAAACTTAGGAGACAAACAAAAGAATAAGTCAATTACCTCAGGAGGGGGAAAAGCCAAAATAATAAACCAAACTAAAAAATCTACCGCATTACACCTCTTTCCTTCTCAAAATAAAGCGGTATGTCTCCTACAAAACAAGCAAAGCTCATAAGCAGAAGAACAACATCTCCATCGTCAAACTTGGAGGTGGAAAAGTCCTGTTATGGGGTTTCTTTACTGTAGAAGGAAGTGGAAACCATGACTGTATGAAGGACATCATGGATTCTTTGAAGTATCAGGCCATTTTGATAAGAATTGTGATGCCTTTGGTGCAAATACTGAGGCTGATGATCAGTGGACTTTCCTGCAGGACAGTAATCCCAAAGTACACATCCAAATCTACTACTGCTTGGTTCAGGGATCAGTCATATAATGTACTTGAGCGACCTGTTCAGTCTCCAGAATAAATTCTCATTGCAAATATCTGGTTTGAAGAAAGCAGTGGCAATGTGAAAACCAAAGATTATCAGTTATCTGGAAACTTTTTCAGGCGAGGAATGGGCCAAGACTGTAGTAGAGAGGTGACAGCAGCTTCTAAAAACTTCAAGACAGCATTTATTTATTGATTTTAAAGAACAAAAGATTCTGCACAAAGAATTCTGAATAATTTTGAATATGAATGTTTTGAGCCAATTTGAATTTTATCATGATTCATCAGTGTTCCGTTCTCAGAATCACTCAAAAGTGTATTAACAAACTTTCTCTAATACTTTACTGATGCCTTTGTTGAATTGATTTCGTAAAATGTTGTTCTCTACAGCAAAATGTCTTGCAGGTCAAGGGGGTTGAATAATTTTGATTGCAGCTGTATATAATAATATAAAATAAAATTAAAATAATCCTCCGACTTGTACTTAACTACTGAACTGATATCAAAATAAATGCAATTATAAAAAATTTTTTTACCTGCATTAGTGACTGTTCGTGAACATGTGTTTCATTGTAACAATTATTAATGTTTAAAATAATTGTAAACAATTTTAAATAATTGATGTACAATTAATGGTTAATGATATCAAGTATTGCACTTTTTGTAACAGCTCAACTAATATCAAACTAAATGCAGTTTTAAAATTGTTATAAAATATGGATTTATGCAATTTTAAAATGTGATTTATTCTAACGATTTTTAAAAATGCAAATAATAATAAATTATATCTAGTAAAATAGATATTTTTTACAACAAAGAAAAACCTTACAAAAACACTCACCATTTTTATGTTAGGTTGAGCCATAATGTCTCTAGCAAGTGTGAAAAAGGCCTCTTCGACATTTATACTGGTTTTTGCACTTGTTTCCAAAAACTTGATCCCGTAATCAATTGCCAACTGGACAAAAAGGCAAAAAATTAAAACAGTTATTAACAAAAAACTACCAAAAATAAAAAAAAATTAAAGTAAAATACAAAATATATAATAAAAAATTATATCCAATCTCACTCAAAATAATGTATATCTGATTCGAAATAACATACTTATAATAAACAGGTAATGTTACAAGAATGGCATTTTAAAATAAAATGCATTTTCTTTATTCTTCATTTTAATAGATAATAGTTATTTGTATGAAAAACTGTAAGCTTGTAGGACTTGAGAGGCCTCACTTTCTCTCCTCTCTCTTTGGACACCTGTCTCCTGTCGTTCATGTCACATTTGTTTCCGAGGATCATCTTCTCTACATCAGATGATGCATGCTGAAATTAGTAATTGAGAAGTTCTCAAACAAATGTATCAAATAAACAATAAATTATATTTTATATAAATTTACAGAGTGGCTAGCAAACCTATAATTCAATGACCCCCTAATATGGACACCCCCCCCCCCCAACCTGGACCAAATGATCTAAATGATGATACTTTATCAATTCAACATGTTACCAGACACACATATTCCTCCTCAATGTTACCTCCTCGATGTTGCGGATCCAGTTTTTAATGTTCTCAAATGACTTTTCGCTGGTGATGTCATATACCAACATAATGCCCTGAAAACAAGCCAAGCAGAAATACGTATGTGAAAATATATGAAAAATGCATTTTCAGCGATCTACACTTACACAGACATGAGTAGTAACCAATGCTGTTTTACCATTGCGCCTCTGTAGTACGCCGTGGTGATCGTCCTAAATTTTTCATGCCCTGCTGTGTCCCTGTAAAACAATCAGACAGTCACACACAAACACGTTCCTTCCTTCCTTTGTCACCCCGCTCAGCCTTACCACTTCACATTCGTTTACAGAGATTAATTAAATTAAACATCCTTAGAGGTACGGATGTACAGCCTGTCCATGACACTACTGTCTGCATTTCTCATCCTTCATAAGTCACCTAACTGAACAGGAAGACCAGCCACAGTGTGTGACGTCATTTCCGTCATATTAGCAAAAACTTATATGTAGGCTATTAGGCCTATCAGTTAAGGTATGCATAAGCTCTGGTAAGTAGCTAATTTTCGAAATTTGACTGAAAGGCTGGTGGTATGATAAGATAACAGGTTAATGGGCTTGTGATATGCTATGTTAATAACAGGTTACTGGTATGCTAAGCTAGCAGGTTAACTGATGAGTAATACACAGAGCTTGTCTGCTAACTGTTAATTTGCTAGCTGATTGGAAAACAGAATGAAAAATGTCAATTTTACCATTTATAATTATGTGTGGTTATATATTTGACACATTACTTATAAGATTTTGAAAATCAATGTTTTATTCTGGTACCTGTGTTTAGGCTACAAGATTTAACTGATATATAGGTATAAGCATTTAAGGAGGCCTTAAAGTGGTTTGAAGATTTTTGAAGTCAAATCATGGGGTTATTTTCATTTTTTTTGGATGAACTATCCCTTTAATATAAATTTAAACTAAGTGGATAAGTGCTGGTCATATAATTAGAATATCATCAAAAAGTTTATTTATTTCATTAATTCCATTCAAAACGTGAAACTTGTATATTATATTAATTCATTAGATACAGACTAAAATATTTCAAATGTTTATTTCTTTTAATTTTGATTAGGGGTGCTCCGATCACGATCGGCCGATCGTTATGCGCATCTCGTCAGTAAAGCCGATTTTCTAATCAGCGGTTAATTCCATCAGGTGCGTGATTTCACATAGAGCAGCTGTTACTACAGAGAGCATTAACGATCGGCCGATCGTGATCGGAGCACCCCTAATTTTGATGAAAGTAACTGACAACTAAGGAAAATCCCAAATTCAGTATCTCAGAAAATTAGAATATAAATTAAGACCAATACAAAGAAAGGATTTTAAGAAAATCTTGGCAAACTAAAATGTAGAAAAATGAAAAGTATGAGCATGTATAGCACTCACTACTTAGTTGGGGCTCCTTTTGCCTGAATTACTGCAGCAATGATAAATGAATACTGGAAAATGAAATCTGCATCTCCATAAAGTTGGTCAGTAGCAGGAAGCATGACGTGCTCTAAAACTTCCTGGTATACGGATGTGTTGACCTTGGACCTCAGACAACACAGTGGACCAACACCAGCAGATGACATGGTACCGCAAACAATCGCTGACTGTGGAAACTTTACACTGGACCTCAAGCAACGTGGATTGTGTGGCTCTCCTCTCTTCTTCCAGACTTTGGGATCCTGATTTCCAAAGGAAATGCAAAATTTACTTTCATCAGAGAACATAACTTTGGACTACTCAGCAGCAGTCCAGTCCTTTTTGAAGTGAGACACTTCTGACGCTGTCTGTTGTTCAAGAGTGGCTTGACACAAGGAATGCTACAGCTGAAACCCATGTCTTGCATACGTCTGTGCGTAGTGGTTCTTGAAGCACTGACTCCAGCTGCAGTCCACTCTTTGTGAATCTCCACCACATTTTTGAATGGGTTTTGTTTCACATTCCTCTCCAGGGTGCGGTTATCTCTATTGCTTGTACACTTTTTCCTATCACATCTTTTCCTTCCCTTCCCCTATTAATGTGCTTGGACACAGAGCTCTGTGAACAGCCATCCTCTTTTGCAATGACCTTTGGTCGTCTTTTGGAAAATGTCAAGTCAGCTTCATCAATGTCTTCTCCATGATTGTGTAGCATAAAGAACTAGACTGAGAGACCATTAAAATGCTTTGCAGGTGTTTTGAGTTAATTAAGTGATTAGCATGTGGCACCAGTTGTCTTCAATATTGAACCTTTTCACAATATTCCAATTTTCTGAGATACTGAATTTGGGATTTTCCTTAGTTGTCATTTGTAAACATCAAGATTACAAGAAATAGACATCTGAAATATATCAGTCTGTGTGTAATGAATAAATATAATATACAAGTTTCACTTTTTGAATGGAATAAATGAAATAAATCAACTTTTTGATGATATTCTAATTATATGACCAGCACCTTAATTGCAAATAATATGTAGTCAAGTACCTGAAACCATTACATTCACGTAAGTAAATTCTTTTAAAGTATATTATCGTGTACTTCTTTTTTTAAAAGGTTATTCTCATTCTAGAGAGCATTTTATTGGACAAAAATATCTATATTTGCATGCAAGATTAATTAAGTGTGTGTTTATGCTAGAGGTTTCTTCTCTAATAGCTTCAAAGCTAACTGTTTGTAGCAATTAACTCTGATTAAGAGCAAAAGCTTTGTGTTCACTATATTCAGAAATTCTGTTTAGGTTGTAACTAACACACCAACAGTTTGCACAGCTTTAAATACGCCTGAAGATAAAGAGTAAATGACAATATAATTAAATGTATATGAAATGGAACTTAGCGCTGCTTATTCATGACCAACAAATGGCTCACCATATCTGCAGCTTGATTTTCTTCCCATTGAGCTCAATAGTTCTGACTTTGAAATCAATTCCTGGCAACAGAGAAAAAGAGAAACAATCAATGTTGCACTGCAGTGGATAGGTTCCTGGGATTAAACTGCTCCTCTTGCTGGATAGTGGACAAAATTTTTGTTTTTGTTTTTTTGTATTCCAGCTAGTCTCACACAAATGCTATGTGCCAAGCAACAATAAACTCAACGTGTGTGTGTGTGTGTGTGTGTGTGTGTGTGGGACATACTTGTCCACACATCACTTTAACTTTCACTTATTACACTTTCAATATTGATGGTGTGGAGAGATGATAATATTTCTAATAAAGAACTGAAAGATCAGTCTTTTAAGATAATGTATGACACAAAAAGTGGCATCCAGTGGAAATTTAGAGAAATTAATAATAAAAAATGTCTTACACAACTAGTCAAATGAGTTGCTCTGTGGTGAGGTTTTCCTGTGGAAAAATGTCTAATGCTACAACAATATACCTGGACCTTAAGTGGACCAATATATACAGCACCTGAAAGCAGAAAAAATAAGCTTTCCATTGATGTATGGTTTATTAGGATCTGACAATATTTGCCCGAGATACAACTATTTGAAAATCTGGAATCTGAGGGTGCAAAATAATCGAAATACTGAAAAAAATTTATTTGAAGTTGATTTGAAGAAATGCATCTTACTAATCAAAAATTAAGTTTAGACAAACTTACAGTAGATAATTTGCTAAATATCTTCATGAAACATGATCTTTACTTAATATCCTAATGATTTTTGGCATAAAAGTAAAATTGATCATTTTTGACCCATACAATGTTTTTTGTCTACAAATATACCCCAGTGACATAAGGCTGGTTTTGTGCTCCATAGTCACATATTAGTTGTACATAGCCATCCGCAACACTCTAGTATCGTGATGGTGAGTTTTGATTGAGTGATCACTATTCACATTTTCTTCAGATAATGTAGTGTCAATCAATGACACAAATGTTTAATACATTTACATTCAGTAATTTAACAGAAGTTTTTAGCTACAGCTATGAGGAACATAATTTATCAAGCAGATTAGTTAAGCAATATCACAACCCTCAGAGAAGTGAGGGGAAGTGCAGACAGTCTACAACCAGGGTCCTGGATATCCTGGCACAAGAAAACAGATGCAAATCAAAAGCTCGGCTGCATTGGCGGAAGAATGCTGAGATGGGCTGAGCAAATGCAAAGTATGGCAAGCCTTTGTAACATTTAATCTATAAGCTGTACTACACTGTAAAAAAAAATCCAACTTAGTTTGTATTACAATATTACAATATTCAACATTAAAAAAGTTGAGATAACACAGAAATGTAAGTTAAATAGAAATTAAGATCAATTTGTTACACCAAATTAATGTTTCAAGTTAGAACAACTAACAACTTTAAGTTGGTTATTAGTATTGCCCACAAAGACTTATGAGCATGCGCAGTTCGATCGCCTTTTTATAAACAACGCCATATTAATTTCTGGTAAGTGTAGTTCTATGTGTATCAATTCACGATATGATTTAAATGAAGTTTGTTCACAATATGCGCTTTTGTACAACATAGGTGGCTGCAAGTTAGGCAGTTAAATTTTCCCACCTGGTCTTATTGTTGCCTCAGGTCAGACATTGCCTATTTTTTTCTGCCTGACAGTGTAAGTTAATCTCTCCTGTAGGTGGTGTTTTCTATATAATATTTACCATAAGAGTTGAAATATGTTTGTTCAAAATATGCGCTTTTTTACGCCATTTTAGAATTACCTGGGGCGGCGCCCAGTTAACAGTGATCTGAATGGTATTCGTTCAAAATATGTGCTTCTGTACAACTGTTTAGGTGGCTCCAAACTGGTCAGTTCAACCTCCCCTGCTTCGTCTTCGAGAAGTCTTTAAGTCATTCGTTGGCTTTTTTCCCCGACAGTATCATGACTTAGGTAAGCACTGTTTTATATATATTAAGTAAAATTATTTAACCTGTTAGCCAGCACCCCCGATTGTGGGACTCACAGCTGAAAGTGCTCTACCAAACTTATAATTGTAACAGTTTCCTACTTCAGTGTGTTACAAACATAATTTTGGTGTCTTTGGAAAGAAGACCCTTTGTGCTTTACTTTTTTATCAACTAGATTTGATAATGCTCAAAAATATTAAAAGTTATAGACACTGAACTGCCTTGAATTCTTTTCTTTTTTTTTTTTTTACCACACTTAAATGTTTTTTTATTTGATATGAAAATACATGAAATTATACCTGGAGCAATCTAGAAAAGTAATGGGTTGAAAGTCACATGTCTCATGAGTTTCTATTTCAAATCTGAATAAGATATCATGAAAAATGAGACTGCAAATATTTGTATGAGACTATGTCTACACTGCCCACCCCCCAAATATAAACATATTTACCAACAGTATTGAAGGCTTCTACAAACTATTTAGTCAGTAAAAATACCACTGCATAGTTTTTTTTCATTATAAAACACTAGACAGAAACTTAGACATCATATAAGTGATTTATTTGAGCACTAGAAAAATACAATAAGAATAATTTGAGTAAAAAAAATAAGAATAACAAGAAAAAAAAAAGATTTAACTTTGTTTGCCAGTTCCAGAAAATCCTGAGATTGCTAGAAATGCAGCATTTACTATGAATTACAATGCAAATAAGCGCTGATGGCCACTTATACAGATGGTAATAACACAAATGTGCCAAAGTAAATAATCCACTCTCTCTATTCTTATAGACGTGTTCACTTTGATAGCCGTGATCATAGATACAGATGGTTGGTCTGGGAACGCCCCCGGGAACCCCCCGTCACGTGATGTGAATTTAGCCCGTGGGGGGAAAACATTGCCATGGCGCCAATTGAAATACACGGGAAAATCATGCAAGAAGAGTTGTTGTGTTGTTTTCTGTACCTCCAATAAACTAACAAATTATGAATTGAAGTTCTACATCCTTCCTTATAAACATACAGAATTGGAAAGGAGGACAAAATGGCTACAAGCAACAAATTGTGAGGATGATCAAGGGAAGTTGTGGAATCACAAGACTAAGCATGTGTATGTGTGCAGTCGGCATTTCATCACAGGCAGGCTACGTTAACATTGTGTTCATTATTAACTTTATCTAAACTGTGTAAGGTTCTTTTAGAAAGTGGCCAGCATATATAATTAGCCTTATCATTCTACCTGAAGCAAAACTATGTAACGTTAGCCTAGTGTGGAACTTTAACTCGCATGAAAGTGCATCTGCAAAGAGGTGTAGTCTACGTGATACGCAGTATTCCCACTAGAAAAGGCCAAGGATAAAAAGCGTGAGGATACGTAACAAATCAAGAATGAGTCAGTCTATTGTTTGTTATCTGGCTCGACTCGGTTTGCATTTTCAGTTCTCTCTTCACAGCAGTTCAGTCAGTGTACTGTTTGAGTACATGAATTACTCCGGGATATTGGTTTGTTTGAACTCAGAGGGAGTGTCAGCCACATTAAAAAAGTTAACAGCTTAAGTAATTTAAAAATTAATGCTTATTGGAGACGCGAACCGTTACAAACGATTCAGTTCGATTTGGTGAACTGGTTCAACCAGTAAGAAGAACCGGTTAAATTGAACGATTTGTTCGCGAATCTGACATCACTATCATTCAAACGAATTTAAATTTGTGATTTAAATTGCTGTTCTACAAAAAAAATAAAATAATCATAATGATGAAATAAAAAAAAATTGTGATTCTATAATAAATTAATTCACTCATATTGGATTGAGAGTTTTGTGCTGAACTTTAAACTGCTTGAGTAAAACTTAAAGTTCTGAAGCTGCACTGTAAAAAAAATATATAATAATAATATGAGAGCTCAAAAACCTTCGGCAGCTGGTTGCCTTAAACTTAAGTTTTGTCATGTTTTTTTTTTAAAGCAACTTCAACTATCAGGTTTTGTAAACTTATGGAGTTTTTATCATTTAAAAATATATTTCTAGTCAACTAAACACAAAATTGGAAGTTTAACTAAAAGTTCACTTAACTTAATATTAGTGGTGGGCGTGCTGCGTTAACGCAAGACTCTTATCGGGCGATAAAAAAAATATCGCCGTTAATCTATTCTCAAAGTTGGGTTGGGAGCTGGGTCTATACTAAGCGAGCTATGATGACTTTCACCTTGATATTTTATATAACCGACTGGCTGAAGCCAGCCTAACGGACAGCGACACTGAACCGTGCTCTCTTCTGCGAAGTTCTCCTCGAAGTCCCTCCTGCACCGGAACGAACAAATACAAATCGCAGTTTGAAACAAACAACAAGATGTGAAAGAGCTTAATTCAGTACTTGCGGTGTTCTGGTGTTCAGGGTTCACGCAGAGAAAGGCGTCTCGAGACACAAAAAATAAGTGTTTTCAAGTGTTTTGATCAAAACACTTGAACATCGAATTTGCTTATTTTTGCTCTAGTGCCGACAAATACATACGAAATATGTCAAAATATCCACCTTGGAAATTATGCTCGAAAAAACAGTCAGTTATTTCTTAAGTGAAAGTAAACAGTTGAGGAAAAAAATGGGATGTGTATTAAATTGGATGTGTTCATCATCTCTTAAAGTGACCGCGCCTAATTTAGCTACTGGCTGCTGTAATGTTAATCCAAGAAAATGAAAATCACTCACTGCTCTTGACTACTTTGTAGTTTTAACAGTCAAACCAAAAATTATTCAGACACCAGATATATTTTTTGATATATATAGCAAAACTGTAATAATGTGAGAAATGTTAAAGGTGTCTGAATAAATGTAGGTTTCATTGTATATTTCATTTTTACATTGAAGACTATCCAGTGCTTTTTTACATTTAATTATTTAGTTTCTGTAACTTGACACCTACAAACTTGAAAAAACCTTAAACATTGTGTAAATAGCACAAATAAATAAAAATAAATGAACATACAAATTAGACAATTTCAAACAGGGCCCACTGGTACAACCTTCACCGGGTCCCCGCTTGTGCAATGTGGAATTAGTTTACAGCTTTTTCAAGCAGTTTGTGATGCATTTTAGAAACAGGAGATGTACATTTCTAATGCACCATCTAGCTTGATAAACCTCTTCTCAAAGACTTACTGTTTGTCAGTTTTATTTGGGTAACACACATATTCTGAATGCCGTCGGCAGAATTCGAATGAGCCATTTTAAAATAGATTAATCTAGATTAATCTAGATTAATTTCAAGATCACAGTGAGATTAATCTAGATTAAATCTATAATCTATGCCCACCTCTACTTAATATATTATGTTGATTTAACATGCACAAAAGTTTGTACAACTAATTGACCTTTAAGTTGAGTAAACTCAAAAATCTGCTGAAGCTGGTTGCCTTAGTCATATGTTTCCTCCCCGTTTTAAAATAATAAAAACTTGGGAGGAGTTTTCCTTTTCACCAAGCACCAGGACATGTGGATTCTGGCTTGTCTCATGATTCAAGTACAGCAATAATTAGTGCCAACCTTAAAATAATAATAAAAAGAAAAGTTCAGTTAACATGCATTGTGGTGATATTTCATTGATACACTCACTTTACAAATGATTAAATTTAAATGAGTTAAAAACTATAGCGAATTTAAATTGGTTAAAGTGATAATTCACCCAAAAATGAAAATTCTGTAATTTTTTTTTTCAAAATATCTTCTTGGAACGATTTTTATTGTACAACATGTGTCTTATACAAAATAAATAAAGGTGACTTGACTACACAGGGCATTGTGATTTTAAGTTTTGCTTCTACTTACAGGATGAATGTCAATGAAAGACCGATTCATTTCCATGTATGATGTGCACACCATTTTTCCATTTGTGTGGTATGGTCCAGATGGCAGGAAGGGTTTTAAAGACAATTTCTGCACGAAGGCCTTTAAATGACAAAAGTACAGAGAAAGCACAAGTTAAAAAAAAGAACTAAGCTTAAAGTTTACGTTTTTACAGTCTTTGTGAGGATCTACTATCAACCGCACTAAGAGACAGACTAAACCAGTTTTCACTCCCTCCAGAAAATTTGTGGCAATATTTGCAGCCAATCTGAGTAAATTTTACCACCCTTTACCCTTTAACTGATTTGGACTTGTAGGAAGGAACAAAAGTACACTGTAAATGAAAGGAAGCTTAGTTGGACGGAATGCAGCAATACACTTATTTAACCTCATTTGTCTTTTTTCATAATTTTTGGAAGTCATAGGTCTAAGTAAAATTGAAAACTTATGTATCATTAATTTAAATAGGTTACCTACCTTGAAATGTTTCGGTTAACAGGCAGAAATTTTATTGTTGCAATTTTTTCTTCACGAAAAAGTCCATTGTCTAAAACATAAGTAAAAACACATTTATTACAACACATTTAAAAAACATGTCAATCAATCTAGCTTCATAAGAGAAATTGCTGTAATTATAGGGTATTCTAATAGATGCTTAACAATATTCAATATGAATAAACCATTAAAACACTTTTACTGTACAATTAATTAGGGCTGGTGCGCTAAGACGGCTATGACTTCTGTTTTACGCTCCCCTCTTAAAGGTTGTTTGTAGGAGTAACGTTATGTAAATTTGGGGCACTGGTATAAATTTTCGCTTAAAGAGCGGATTGCCTCATGACTGTGCGCTTTTCTTTCATCTGGGTTTTGGACATTTATAACAGAAAATTGCAGGTTCATTCAATAGTGATGGGAAGTTCGACGTAATGATGTCGTCGGCGATAACGTAATGGTGTCATGTCAATCAAACATTCAAATATATAAAGTCATTAATCATAACTTTAGTCAGTTAAAAGCCTCATAATCATGAAAAGTTAACAATTAAGTTTTGCAACAACGCAACCAAATACAGTAACAGCAATAATGTGGAAAGATTTAAGTCTTGAAGATATAAAGTAAATAAATTAGGTGTCAACAGCGCAGCTGTTTTGTAATGTATTAATGCTGGCAAACAAACAGGAATAGCATTCATTTACAATCGATCTGATTCTCTGGGGGAAACAAACGGACTAAAGGGAATAAACTTTTTTAACGTATAAAAAAATTATAATTAACGTATCAGAAACATTACTTAATATTACAACAGTTATATACATCATTAGATTATATTAACAATTACTTACCCTTCATAATCATGCAGGCTGCCGCTGATGTCTGTGCTGAGTCGCTGACTGGACCGTTAAAATTTGAACGGAGTGAAGCGGGAAACATATTTATTCCAACAGTTGGTTTATAACTAAAAATAACCCAACGGCGAAAAAAAAATGACCAAACAAATTTTAACATAACCCAACACATTGACCCAATATGTGTAACCCAGCGGTTAGGTTAAAAAAAACAACCCAATGTTTTTTACTGTGTAATAAATAAATACTGGTATCTAATAAATAAGTACTAGTATCTAATTAATAAATACCTAATAAATAAGTACTAGTACCTAATAAATAAGTACTAGTACCTAATAAATAAGTACTAGTATCTAATGAATAAGTACAAGTACCTAATAAATAAGCACTAGTATCTAATGAATAAGTACAAGTATCTAATGATTAAGTACTAGTAACTTTACAAAAGATACTAGTGCCAAAAGAATAAGCACTAGTACCTAAAAAATAAGCACTAGTAGTTAATAAATAAGTACTAGTACTTAATGGAAAAGATACTAGTATCTAAAAAATAAGTACTAGTAACTTGAAAAAAAGATACTAGAACAACTTATAGATTAAATGTTACAAAGGCTTTCCACTGGCAGAGGAGATGGAAAAACCAACAAAGGAAATGACTAAAGTCTCTGTGCAGGTAGACGAAAGACAAGTGTGCAATGTTCACACATACAGCAAAATCATTTTCTTAAGCCAAATTTTGTCTAAAAATCTTTAAAGCGAAATAAATGTACTTGAGAGTATGTATATATATATATATATATATATATATGTGTGTGTGTGTGTGTGTGTGTGTGTGTGTGTGTGTGTGTGTGCGTGTATCTGTATACACAGACAGATATATATATATATTTAAAATATATAAATAAATTATCTAGACAGAGATATTTGTTTAAATATGTCTACATAAGCAAGCTGAGTCTCTCATAGGCCTGTGCATTTCAAAACAAATCCAGATGTTTTAATGTAACACGTAATCACATGATTTATTAAAACACACACACAGGTGCTTTTTAAACCTACTTTACCAATGCAAATGTAACTAGAAACGTCATTATTACAGCTTTACTGTATCTGAGCACTATTGTCCTGCAGATAACAGGACACCATCCAGTCCCTTCTACCAGATCACCGGTGAACTGACCGATTGTTGAGATGAGGGTGGTGTTAAACGCATCCTCGCTGAATCTGAACAGCAGACATGTCTTTCCCACTCCACTGTCTCCTATTAGCGAGAGTTTGAAGAGGTAATCATAAGTCTTCGCCATTTGTTCAAGGCATTGACACACAAGTCATAGGGGCTCTGTCCGAAATCGAATACTTCCCTACTATATAGTATGCAAAAACAGTACGCGAGCAGAGAAGTATGTACGAAATCATAGAATTCTAAAAACAGTAGGTGAAAAGTACACTGATGACCTACTACTTCCGGAAAGATTCCGAAGTGCGCATATGATGTATGGCAAGCCTTTGTAATATTTAATCTATTAGCTGTCTATTAGTATCTTTTTTCATGTTACTAGTACTTATTTTTTAGACACTAGTATCTTTTCCATTAAGTACTAGTACTTATTCATTAGGTACTAGTCCTTATTCATTAACTACTAGTGCTTATTTTTTAGGTACTAGTGTTTATTCGTTAGGTACTAGTGTCTTTAGTAAAGTTACTAGTACTTATTCATTAGATACTAGTACTTAATCATTAGATACTAGTACTTATTCCAGTAGTGACTAGTATTTAATTACAATTTTGTGTTAACAAAAAAAAAAGAACTAGTACTTATTTTTTAGTTACTAGTAACTTTTTAGACCAGAGATATCCTGAACTTAATAGATACTAGTACTTTTTAAACTTGCATTTTTGACCAGTATGGTAATTGTATGTTGAATATTAATGAGCCAGCAACATATAGGAGAGAGATTAAACAGGAAACTGAAACAAGGAGATGGATGTACTTTTTAGACATTAGACGTTATTTACCAAGGGTGTCCATATTTTGGTGCTGCAGACACTGAATGTTTTTACATTATTATTCTCTACAGGGCACACTGGTGCTGCAGACACTGAATGTTTTTACATTATTATTATTCTGTACAGGGCACACTGGTGCCTATAGACACTGAATGTTTTTACAATATTATTCTGTACAGGGCACACTGGTGCTGCAGACACTGAATGTTTTTACATTCATGTTCTGCACAGGGCACACTGGTGCTGCAGACACTGAATGTTATTACATTTATGTTCTGTACAGGGCACACTGGTGCTGCGGACACTGAATGTTTTTACCTTAATATTCTATACAGGGCACACTGGTGCTGCAGACACTGAATGTTTTTACATTCATGTTCTGTAAAGGGCACACTGGTGCTGCAGACCCTGAATGTTTTTACATTAATATTCTGTACAGGGCACACTGGTGCTACAGACACTGAATGTTTTTACATTCGTGTTCTGTAAAGGGCACACTGGTCCTGCAGACACTGAATGTCTTTAAATTAATATTCTGTACAGGGCACCCAAAATCCAAACCTGGTCGTTTTCAGACAAACAATGTCAATAAAATTAATAATATTTATAGTTATTATTTCTAAATAAAAACTCTAAACAAAATAAGGAGTACTACTTTTGTAATAACACTATTTGATGATAATATACAAAACTGAGTTGCCTATGTAAGAATAAATATAATAATAAATATAGCCACAAAAAAATGCACACTTCTTTACCCCTGGGAAGAATGTAAGGCATTGCAAATGTTTACCTATTTTAGCTATTTTTACTCAAATTAGGGTTTTGCGGGCAATAATGAGTACTCAATTAATTTATTTTTAATTCATACTCATCACAGGAGGGTGTCCTCGCACAGAAACTCCACAAGTGAGACTCCCTGAAGAAGTTCCAGGAAATTAAACTTTCGCTGTAGATGTAGCTGAATAAAAATTCAGATAGATGTTTTACTGATGAAACTTGATGAAAATAAACAATGACTGAGACAATATATGCTTTTATCTCTGCTCTTCAAACAATCGCGCGTATTTTTATGAGAATAAAGTTTAAAATGCAATCCTACTGCAAATTTATTCTGCGTGTTGTATTACCATGAACATTTTTTACTCGTCTTATGTCATGACTAGTCCAAATGGCTACAGTTCAACAAAAATAATTACTAGTAAAATAAAAAATCATACTAGTAACATTTAGAATAAGTACTAGTAGCTAATGAATAAGTACTAGTATCTAATGAATAAGTACTAGTGTCTATTTAATAGGTACTAGTATCTAATGAATGAATACTAGTATCTAAAAAATACATACTAGTACCAAATGAATAACTACTCGTACATAAAAATTAAGTACAAGTCACTAGTGGAATACATACTAGTCAACACTCAATAAGTAAATAATTATTAGTATTTAATCAATAAGTTCTAGTATCTAATGAATAAATACTAGTACCTAATAAAAAGTAATAGTATCTAATGAATAAGTACTAGTACATAATAAATAAGCACTAGTATCTAAATAATAAGTACTAGTATCTAATGATTAAAGCTGTGGTAGGGAACTTTTGACTCTCTAGCGGTTAATAAACAGAACTGCTTGCGTCTTGCGGAAGAACATCATAGCCGGAACTACTTCTCTCTGTTTATGTCTATGAAGAATCACAAAGGTACTGGGTTACTCCGCCGCGGTATCCCCGAAACAATCTAAAATAGTCAGAATATAAACACTTATTATAGGTGCACCCCAGTAATTCAGGACAAACCAAAAACACTGTTTGGAAAATGGATTCATGGTGTACTCGCTTATTATATACATTTTTCTACATTTTGAACACAAACAAAGTTACGGACCGCAGCTCTGATTGGTTATTTTTTACCGGGAGCGATGGAGTTTCTGCAAATGGCAATAGGACCACTGGGAGGAGCCAGAGGAGCTTGATTTTTTTCACAGATTATCTGTCTCATATTCTACTGTCAGGACATAATGACAGGTTTAACAAATACGTAAAAAATATTTTTTTACAAAAGTTCCCTCCAGCACCTTTAAGTACTAGTATCTAATGAATAAGTACTAGTAACTTTACAAAAGACACTAGTACCTAAAGAATAAGCACTAGTACCTAGTTAATGAATAAGTACTAGAATTTAATGTAAAAGATACTATTATCTAAAAAATAAGTACTAATAACTTGAAAAAAGATACTGGTACAGCTTATAGATTAAATGTTACAAAGGCTTTCCATATACGATGGAAACTTTACTATCTCATGATGCCACAGAGTAGGAGTTGTCGTCGTTATATTTGAAAATGGCGGAAAGCAGAGACACGGTGTTCTGTCGATTTGTCCTACGCTGTCAGATTTTCCTACCTCCCACTAAAACGGGGTAGTACAATTCAACAACGAAAAATGCTACTATAAAGTTATGGTTTATTAACGTCTACACCTACCACAACCATAATCATATTCTTACAGTACTGCAAATACAGTAATTATGTGTTATTTCCGTGGTTGTAGCTAGAATGGATACAGTTACAGGAAACCAACAATAAATATAATATTCTACCAGTTAGATTGTGTTTTTATTAAAGGCTACACCTACCCCAACCCTAAACCTACCCGTACAGTAATGCAGATACATTAAATATTGTTGTTTAGCATGAGAAAAAGGACGCCATATTGATGTACGCGTGTGTAGTAAACTTGGGTAGGAAAAACTGACAGGGTAGGGTAAAATGTCAGGACAGAGGCTCTATTCAAGTGTAAGTTCTTTATAAAACAATTTTTTTTATTTTTTGTTTATTTTTTTGTGGTTAAATTGTATTTGTTTAACATCATATAAGTAAACGATTGCCTTGTTAAAAGTTTAAAAAATGTAAATTGAGGGTATCCTTTTCCAGCCAATTCAGAAAAAAATATAGTTTTATCATTATTATTACGGAATAGTCCAAGCTAATGTAAATCATCAACACTTTGTGTACAATTATTAGGCAAGTTGTATTTTTGAGGATTAATTTTTTTATTGTACAACTACAGTGCTCTTGGTCAATCCAAAATGTTAACAAACCCTCAAGCCTGAACATTTAAGTAGTATAAGTGAAGTATTGGCGTTCTTAAGAGAATATCTACATCTACACAATTATTAGGCAACTATTAGTTCGCAGAATTAAGCAACTAAATGAAAATCAAAGATTTTCCCATCTCAGTTGTTTATTTTCAACTGTTGAAGTGAGAATAATAAACAAACTCAATTTACAAATAAACATTTCTGAAATTTCAAAAAGAAAACTCAGTGACCAATATAGCCACCCTTCTTTTCGATAACAGTCACAAGCCTTCCATTCACGGAGTCGGTCAGTTTCTTGATCTGGTCAGAATCAACTTTTTGTGCAGCCGCAACCACTGCCTCCCAGACACTGTCTAGAGAGGTGTACAATTACCATCACTGTAAATTTCCTGCTTAAGAAGGGCCCAAATTTCTCAATAGGGTCTAAGTCAGGTGAAGAAGGGGGTCAATGTCATTTGTTTTCCATCTTTAAGGCCTTTAGTGGCCAGCCATGCCGTGGAGTACTTTGATGCATTTGATGGAGCGTTGTCTCGCATAAAAATCAAAGTCTTCTTGAAAGATGCAGACTATTTCCTGTACCACTGCTTGAAGAAAGTGTCTTCTAAAAATTGGCAGTATGTCTGAGAGTTGATTTGAGTCCATTTTCAACCCGAAAAGGTCCAACTAGCTCATCTATAATAATACCTGCCCATACCAGTACCCCACTTCCACCTTGCTGGTGTCTGAGTTGAAGTGGAGCTCTGTGTCCATTACTGATCCAACCAAGGGCCCATCCATCTAGTCCATCAAGAGTCCCTCTCATCTCATCAGTCCACAAAACCTTTGAAAAATCTGTCTTCAGGTATTTCTTGGCCCATTCTTGACGTTTCAACTTATGTGTCTTGTTCAGAGGTGGTCAGGTTTCAGCCTTTCGTGCTTTGGCCATGTCTCTGAGAACTGAACACATCATACTTCTTGACACTCCAGGTAGGTTGCAGTTGTGGAATATGGCAGCACTGGAGGATAATGGGTTCCTAATAGCTTCATGTTTGATTCTTCTCAAATCTTTGGTGGTTAATTTGAGTCTTTTCTTCTCTACACGTTTCTTGCGACCCTGTTGACTGACTATTTGCTACAAAATGTTTGATGGTGTGATCACGGCCCAATATCTTAGATATCCAAGAGTGCTGCATCCCTGTGAAAGATTTTTAACCTGAGGAGAAGAATCTACCTAATAATTATGCACACCTTGATATAGGGTGTTGAACTCCTTAGGCCACACCCTCCCTCATTACACAAATACACATCACCTGATATGCATTAAATCCATTAAGCATTCAAGTTTATACAGCTTGGACTTGGAAATTATGGATAAAATTATGATATGGTCAAAATAATCACTTGCCTAATAATTGTGCACACAGTGTATCTAACACTGTTTTCTTTAATCAAAGACATTCGTTGTTAGCAGCTTAATGAGATGGTTACAAAACTACAGTAAACTAAAACATTTTTATTTCTCCTTTACCAGTGTTGATATTATGCAATATGTTATTTCCATGTAACATTAATAGGTTGACCATGGTTCATCACGTCTGTGTTGATTTTGCAGGGACTGATGAACACAACCGTGCTTTAATACAGTGGAGAGTGGCTAATGAAGCCCTCTTTACTGGAAAGAGAAATGCTGCAATTAAAGGTTTTGAGTAAGTGACGTTATACAAGACAAATGTAATATGTAAATTTATTCTAGTGTAGATTCAATGGAAAGTTAGGGGGGGTTACAGCAGCATCCTTGAAATGGTATTCTGCCATGGATGAGGCAATAGGGGGAAGACCCTCCCTCCATCACACCACCCACCCTTATTGGCTCATCTGGCCCGGATGTTGCTGTTACCTCTCCATCCTCAGTGAGGTCAGAACGTGAAAGAGTAGGGAGGAAAAGGAAAGATTTTGAGGAGCTGAATGAGACATGGAGGAGAGGAAAGCTGAAAGAGAAAGAGATGCCATTGAAAGGGAGGAGAGGCGATAGATAGATGGAGGAAAAGGAGGAAAGTAAAGAAAGAGAGTGACGAGAGCATGAGAAGAGACTAGAACAGGAGGCCACAGAAAGAGAAGAAAGAAGAAACCGAGAAATGAGAGAGAGAAAGAAAGGGAGACAAAAGAGAGAGGAAAGATTTTTTCAGCTGTTAGAAATAATTGCAAAAAATAAAGGAATCAAATAATACACATTCTCTTTGTTTTATTTGTTAGAAAGTTGTCATGCTGGTTTTGCAAGTTTTATTACAAAATACTTAATACCCAGGGATTTGCAGTAGCTAGATTGTCAGTTGTAAAGTGCTTAATATGTGACATTGAGTAATTAATATTTTTTAAGTGTTTTGTATGTGTATTTTGTAGCAGATTCCAGATGGTTTTTGAAACTAGTGCCCTACTGTAGAGAAATGCCCACACACTCCAGACACCGGTAAAATGTATTTGTTTTATTTTTGTGTATTTAACTTTTAAATGGATACAGAATACAAAGCTTAAAACAAAATCACATCATTTTGTCATAAAGTAGAATAATAGAGCTTAAAGCACCACCAAAAGGAAAAGTATTAAAAACATTTTTATTATAGTGTCATGTTGAGGAAAGAAAATTAACTTCAACAGCTTCAGTAAGGTAATTTTCACAGGTTTCTTAAAGATCTAAAGGGACTTTGATACTAGCAATGTCATTTGTAGGGCATCGCTAAATTCAATATATGTTCCTTTCAAAGGATGTGTACAAGATGAGGACTTTACACCTTGGGTAATTTTGGATTTGGATTTGAAGTAAATAATTTGTAATTAAGCTCAAGTATGTGATATGTAGTTAGAATGTTAAAGATTTGGTATACAAATTCACACACAGCCTATACTAAGGCAGTGCCAGTGGTTGGTGGGTATCACCCACTGATCTATATATATATAACTGGATCGCTCATTGCCACTGTTGGGAACGTTACTTTAAAAAAGTAATTAGATATAGTTACTCACTACTTGTTCCAAAAAGTAACTGAGTTAGTAACTGAATTACTCTATAATAAAAGTAACTAGTTACCAGGGAAAGTAACTATTTGCGTTACTTTAAAAAGAAAGTTGCTATATGTCAAAAATATATTTTTTAGCAGTTTTCACAAGTCAGTTAAAATGAGTAGAACAGACAGGTGTTCGTACATAACTTTCGATATTTATTGCACGTCAACAGTCAGCAAAAGTTTTATCCTGCACTTCAAGTGTTATCTTTGTAAGAAAAGTGGTTTTGGCCACTAGCTTTGTAGATGCGTGTGTATCATATTACATGTACACATTACATGGACGTTCTTGCCTTTGACCACAATGAATTTAAAGTGCTTATATCTCCACTTTGAAAATGCCAACTTTTCATCGGATTGCTCCTGACCCGCCATCTCTGCTGCTGCTGCGAATCTCTGTTTAGTGTTTACCTGTTGCGTGTGTGTGTGCGCGCGCGTTCGCATGTGTGTGTTTGGCGACGCTGGCGTAAAAACACTGGCTCTGATTGGCTACCATGAAACACATGACTCTGCCTTAGCCAATCATAATCGCTTATCTTGTTATTAACCCACCTCCTCACTCGCTGTGTCAGCCAGGGGTGAGTTCGGATTACATAGTTTATTAAATCAATGCATGCATAGTAACGCACCGCATGTAACGTCCAGTAATGTTAACGGCATTGTAACAACGGGAAAAGTAATTAGTTAGATTACCCCATTTCTGAAAAAATAACGCAGTTACCTAACGGCGTTCTTTTAAACGGCGTTATTACAAACACTGCTCATTGCATTCTAAACTGCCAACAGACAGTGAAGCCACCGGAAGTGTTCGATCCGCCATCTTACTAATTCCTACCAGCAGAGAGCACCATTGAGTTACATTCAAACCGCTGTCCTAAACTAATTGATTTGGAAGCAAATCAGTCAAATGGGATTCGTTTTGGAGCAGTATAAGCGATTTATTCGAATCGTTTAGGTGGGTGTGTCTGCTTCGCACTGACGACACAGGTAACTGATCCCACACAAAATATAGCCTATTTCTTTATGAACATAATTTTTCAGAAATTGTTAAACATGAACGTATTAGTATCGGAAATGGATTTGAATATATTACAATGGATAATACAACTATGTTGTCAATATTGCTCTATAAATGAAAAGCTTAACTTACTGTCTGGGAAATAAAACTTTATGACTTTAAATCCATACTGTAAATAGTCATTTATTTCTCTGAATAAATTCAGATTTCAGAATGAGCAGTTTCTGGTTTGTTACATATGTTGCGGGTCCGTCTGATGTTTATCGTGTTCATGATGTTTAATACTGTAATGAACGTAGCTTTTTAATAAGTAGGGGAAATTCACGACCTTTAAAAAATAACCGTTCTCTTTCATCATCTCGTGTTCGAGATCCACCTATGGGAAGGGCATAGGGTTGAGGTTGAAGCCTTTATTAGCTCTCCGTCTGTAGAGCAGTTAGATCGTTTTCAAAAAAAAGAGTTACTGCAAATTGCGGAGAGTCTTAAAATATCAGTTTCATCTTCGGCATTAAAAGCTGATGTCAAAAAAGAAATCCTGTCGGAGATGATTTCTCTTGGTAGGTTACCTAAAGAATCTGTACCACCTGCACGTGAGTTTGATCCTGAGGTGGCACTAAAATTAAAAGAATTAGACTTGCAAATTAAGCGTCAAGAACATGAGACACGTTTGCTAGGGTTACGTGAACTAGAACTTGTTCGTTTAACGAAGCAGGAGGAACGTGCGCAGCCTGTTGTTGAGCCACAGGGGGGCCATGGGTTAAGTCAGTTTGATCCTACTCGTTACATGAAGCTTGTTCCCCAGTTTAGGGAAACGGAAGTAGATGCCTACTTTACAGCTTTTGAGAGGGTAGCTGGAAAACTGTGCTGGCCTAAAGATATGTGGGCGGTGATGTTACAGAGTAGCTTCGTGGGCAAAGCACAAGAGGTTTGCTCTGCTTTGCCCATTGAAGACTCTCTTGATTACGATGAAGTCAAAACAGCGGTTCTTAGAGCGTATGAACTCGTGCCAGAGGCGTACAGGCAGAAGTTCAGAAGTCATACGAAGACGTCTAGACAGACCTTTGTAGAATTCGCGCATGATAAAAAGGCAATGTTAGAGAAGTGGTGTATTGCGTCGGATGCTACAACGTTTGAACGCCTACAGGAATTAATATTATTGGAGGACTTCAAGGGTTGCCTCCCTGAAAATTTGGTGTTACATCTAAATGAACAGAAGGTTTCTACCTTGTCTGAAGCTGCAGTATTTGCTGATGAGTACGTGTTGACTCACCGTACTGTTTTTGCCTCGCCCTGTCCTAGTCAAAACATTAGAGCGTATACTGAGCGGAATTCTGCAGGTGTGCGTTCCCCAAAGTCTGATTCTCGTGCGAGAGTGCCTGGGGGAAGTATGTTTAGGCCCACCGATTCAAAACGCGCGTGCTTCTTCTGTCTTGATCCCAGTCATTTAATTGCAGACTGCAAGGCGTGGAAGCAAAAGAATGTGGCTGCTAAAGCTAAAGGAGTTGCACATTTAGTACTTGAACCACAGGTAGGAATGGCTGAGACTTTTTCACCTGGAACGGAGTTGTTTAAACCTTTCCTGATGAATGGTTCAGTTTCTATTTCTCCTGGAGACACGGCAAAACCTATTTCCATTCTGCGCGACACTGGTGCCGCCCACTCATTTATTCTTGAAAACGTACTTCCACTATCTGCAGACACTTACACAGGGACTGATATATTGGTCCGTGGAATTGAGCTAGGGTGCATTAAAGTTCCTGTTCATTCTGTGTTCCTGAAGTCCGAGCTAGTCACTAGCTTAGTAAACGTGGGAGTATGTGTTAAGCTACCAGTTGAAGGTGTCAATTTCATCTTAGAGAACGATCTGGCCGGAGGCAATGTTTTCCCTTTTCCGTTAGTGTCTGAGTGTCCTACGAGAGATTCAGATGTGCTGGCTGTTTCTCCTCCTTTATTTCCAGCGTGTGCGGTAACGCGAGCACAGTCACAAAAATTTGCAGACACCGTTGATCTGTCTGACTCTTTTCTACTAAGTTCGAAACCAACAGAGTTGTCGTTGTCGGTGAATGTGTTTGAGACAAGCTCTGATGAGTGTAATCAAAGGCAAACTGCTACTATAGGACGAAAGCAGCTTAGTGCCGCACAAAAGTCAGACTCTACTTTGTCGCGCTGTATTGAATCCGCCGTAAAATCCAAAGATGCACTCGCTCATGTGAGGATGGGACATTATTGGGACGGGGAGGTATTAAGGCGCAAGTGGCTTCCAATATCTGGGGACAAGACTGACTTAGACCATGCCGACCAAATTGTTGTGCCAACCTGTTATCATCCTGTAGTGCTCGAATTGGCTCACGATCACCAAATGGCAGGCCACTTTGGAGTCAATAAAACCTATAAGCCTGTTACAAAATATTTTTACTGGCCCGGAATAAAAGCCTGTGTCGTGAAATATTGCCGGTCCTGTCATGCGTGTCAGATTGCAGGAAAACCTAACCAGATTGTGCGCCCTGTGCCCCTACACCCAATTCCTGTGGTGGGGGAGCCGTTCGAAAGATTAATACTAGACTGTGTTGGCCCGCTCCCGAAATCGAAAAGCGGACATCAGTATGTTCTCACGCTGATGTGTGCAACCACTCGGTTTCCCGAGGCGGTCCCTCTTCGTAATATAAAAGCAAAGACTATTGCGAAAGAACTAATCAAATTCTGCTCTCTTTTTGGCTTACCTCGAGTAATTCAAACAGACCGTGGAACTAACTTTACATCGAAGCTTTTCAAGCAGGTGCTAAATAGAATTTCGGTGTCGCATCAGATGTCCAGTGCCTATCATCCGCAGTCTCAGGGAGCGTTGGAGCGGTTCCATCAAACGCTCAAAACCATGTTGCGTATCTACTGCGTTGAGGAGGGAAAAGACTGGGCTGACAGTTTGCCCTTGCTACTTTTCGCTGTACGAGAAACTGTGCAAGACTCTCTAGGCTTCAGCCCAGCGCAGTTAGTGTTTGGACACTCCATTCGTGGCCCCCTCAGGCTTCTTAGTGAGCAAATGCTTGAGGAAGAGGTTGCACTTGTGCCAGTGGCTGAGTATGTTGATACTCTCCGTAAGAGATTGAACCGCGCTTGTGTTCTCGCCAAGTCTAATCTAGCAGGTTCACAGGATGTTATGAAAGATTACTACGATCGCAAAAGTGTTGTCCGTTCGTTTGCTCCGGGTGAGTCGGTGCTGGCATTATTACCAGTTCCTGGGTCTCCTTTGCAATCCCGATTTACTGGTCCTTACGTTGTTGAGAAAAAACTGAGTGAAACTAACTATGTACTGAGAACACCAGATCGTAGGAAGAAAATGCGAATGTGTCACACTAATATGCTGAAGCCGTATCATGCTAGAGATCAAGTTGTAGCATCAGTTAAGGACGTGACGTTGGTGGCTCCTGTTCTCCAGAGCTCCGTAGAGGATGAAGTTGGAGTAAATATTCCAGGGCTGGGCGAAAGCTTGCAAAACTCGAACGTGCTCAACAATTTGCGTACCTTTCTTGGTCACTTACCAGATTACCAAAGAAAAATATTACAGCATTGATTGACAGTTTTCCCAGTATTTTCTCTGATCTCCCGTCTTGTACTGATGTGTTGTTCCATGACATTGACGTTGGAGATGCGGCTCCTATAAAACAACATCCGTATAGAGTTAATCCTTATAAGCGTGGTATCATGAAAACTGAGGTTGAATACATGTTACGAAACAGTTTAGCAAAACCAAGTCAAAGCGCGTGGAGTTCGCCCTGCCTGTTGGTTCCTAAAAGTGATTCATCATTTCGATTCTGTACGGACTTCCGAAAGGTTAATTCAGTTACTAAACCTGACTGTTTTCCCCTTCCAAGAATAGATGATTGCATTGATAGAATCGGACCAGCAAAGTTGTTTCGAAGCTTGACCTGCTGAAGGGCTACTGGCAGGTGCCCCTTACTCCGCGCGCTTCTGAAATCTCAGCATTTGTCACACCAGACTACTTCTGTCAATATTCCGTGATGGCCTTCGGTATGCGGAACGCCCCGTCCACGTTCCAACGCCTAATGCAGTTGGTACTGCATGATGTACAGAATTGTACTGCTTACCTTGATGATATTGTTGTGTATTCTTCCACGTGGGAAGAACATGTTGAATCATTACGTGAGGTATTCTCCCGACTAGCTGGTGCATCACTAACTGTTAACCTGACAAAATGCGAATTCGCCAAAGCCTACGTCACCTATCTTGGTAAACGTGTGGGTCAAGGTCAGGTTTGCCCAATAGATGCCAAGGTAGTGGCCATAACTGAATTTCCTACACCCACAAATAAACGCGAGTTACGCCGCTTCATCGGAATGGCTGGTTATTACCGGGGGTTTTGTCGCAATTTTGCCACTCTTATTGCACCCCTAACTGACCTTCTCCGACCGACATCAGGTTTTAACTGGACTCCTAATTGTGAACGTGCTTTCTCTGGAACGAAAGACCTTTTGTGTAATGCCCCAGCCCTGGCCGCCCCTGACTTTGAACGGCCTTTCCAACTTGAGGTTGACACGAGTATGGTAGGGGCAGGAGCTGTTCTTCTGCAGACGTCAGAAATGAACATCAAGAAACCTGTGTGTTATTTCTCGAAAAAGTTTAATCGCTGTCAATATACAAGTATAGCACTATTGAAAAAGAGGCTCTCGCATTATTAATGGCATTGAAACATTTCGAGGTTTATCTGGGTGGGTCCACGTTGCCAATCAAAGTTTTTACGGACCATAATCTGTTGGTTTTTCTCAATCGCATGTACAATTCAAACCAACGCTTAATGCGTTGGTCCCTTGCTCTTCAGGAGTTTAATTTGGAGATTGTCCATAAGCGCGGTACTGAAAATCTGATTGCTGATGCGCTGTCCAGAGCGCACACTGCTGAAAATGCAGAGTAAGATAAAAGATCAATGTGATGTGGCCATTAATCTTTTGGGGAGGGGAGGAGTGTTACGTGTTAGAACGTAATTGTGGTGTTAAAAGTGTTAACCTGTGAGCAGTGTGTATTTTCTTGTGTGTCTCTCTCTCTCTCTTTCGCTCCCTGCTCATTAGAGCAGCAGGTGCAGCTGCTAAGTGGGCGCAGCTGAAGCATGTCAACGTGTGGATATAAGCAGTGAGGATTGTCTGTTTGTCAAGCTCACCCTCCTGCTTCCTTGGTGTAGATCGTGTGTGGACGACTGCTGCTTAAAAGAACGGTGTTGTGTTAACCCCGAGAGAGCTGTGCTGTGTCCCAGTTCATGTAAAACTCCTGGTGAGGAGTTAGAACTGGTAGTGGTATTAGGCCGGTAATTGTATTGTCAAACTAACCATTGTTTGTTTAAAATAACCTGTGAGAGAGGTTTTTAGGCCTTTTTATTTCCTTTATAGTTTTCTCCTGTTTAATGGTCAGAAAGGGAGGTAAGGATTTGTATTTTATTTATTGTTTAATTCCAGGGAAGAGGACTTAAAACTTAGTTAGAAAACTCCCTTTTGTTTATTGTTTTGGCCCTTTTGAAGCCCTCTCAGCTTAAGTTATTTCTCGAGTCTCATCCCAATGTAAACAAATAAATACCACTTTTCTTGACTTCTGGGTTGTGTGCCAGCGTGTTTGTGGAAGCAGGAGATTGAACTCAGGGCGGCACCCCTTTTCTTTGGTGTCGCTCTCGATGTGCGTGCATGTGGCACGTAACATCTGAATAAATTCAGATTTCAGAATGAGCAGTTTCTGGTTTGTTACATATGTTGCGGGTCCGTCTGATGTTTATCGTGTTCATGATGTTTAATACTGTAATGAACGTAGCTTTTTAATAAGTAGGGGAAATTCACGACCTTTAAAAAAATAACCGTTCTCTTTCATCATCTCGTGTTCGAGATCCACCTATGGGAAGGGCATCCGTACCTGACCTCTGCAGAAGCATCCAATTGCACCAAGTCTGGCTAGACAGACAGAACCATGCAGCCAATGCCAGGTAAGGCCCCGCCCCCTTACCTAGGGGTATAATAATGGTTGCAGCACTGCTCTTCTCCAGTTGACATTCGCTTCTTGCGATCTCTACATTGACACAGTTCATTTGGATTATGCTGCTCACCTTCATGTCTTCAGGAGGACATATTGATTGATCAGCCTCCGCCAGATGTGACTGTCGTCTTCTCAGCCTTCTGCTGTGTTCTGCATTCAGAGCCCCCCGCGCTCTCTTCGTTTTCACCTGCTCCCACGGCTGCCCGCCACGGATTTTCTGATTTCTTCTCTGGTATGTGGCTTTCTAAACCTACCGCTTCTCCTGGGAATAGCCTATCACAGGCCTGCCCGGCCGCGTGTGGAGCGCTTATCGCTGCTAAGGACCTTCACCCATTCTGCATGGTTTGCTTGGGCCTTAAACACTCTCAAGAAGCCTTGGAAAACCCAGAAAATTGCAATCATTGCCTTATGCTGCCCAGAAAGCTTTTACGACGCCGTCTTAAAGTTGCAGCGACCCAGTGCGCCAAGCTCGGTTTTTCTGACTCAGATGGGGGACACGGTGACGACGACGCACTACCGGGGGACTCCTGGGGCTCCTCCTCACTTGTTTGGGCTGACCAGCCCAATCCCACATTCCCCGAAGAGGACATCTTCGTGGGCAACCTCATGCTCGCCGACGGACCGGCCGGTTCCAGCGATGAGGATTATGCGGTCCTTCTCGGGGTCTCAGAGAACGAGGAGGCCATCCCGCTCTCTGGCGTTCCTCAGGCTAGCGGCCACGCAGCCCTCCTCCCAGTCCTTTGCGGGCAACCTCATGCTCGCCGACGGACCGGCCGGTTCCAGCGATGAGGACGATGCGGCCCTTCTCGGGGTCTCAGAGAACGAGGAGGCCATTCCGCCCTCTGGCGTTCCCCAGGCTAGCGGCCACGCAGCCCTCCTCCCGGTCCGAGGAAACAACTCTTCCCCGTCCTTCCAGCGTGGGCTAAGCATATGAGGAACAATTGGAGCGACCCACTCGACTTCAAACACGGCCTTTCGGGCCTTGAAGTAAAAAATATAGCAGCTCATGGTATGGGTGACCCCCCGGCTATCGAGCCTTCCATCGCCAGGCACCTTAACCCCGCTCAGGGCGGGCTGCTCGCTCCCCCTAAGCCGGTCTTGCCCAACAAGATGGACCGTTTTTCTGCCTCAGTTCACCAGGCCGCATACGCGATCCTCGGCCTTGGCTGTCAGGGCCCTGAATGTCTCGTCTCTCCTCTCCACTTACCAGGCGGAGATTTTGGACGAATTAGGGCAACAGCTAGAAAAGGGAACTCCTTCTCTACCCTTGTGGGCGCATCGCGGGTGCGTCGGTTAGCTGACCGGACATCGAGTCCACGTTCACGGGCCACGAGCCCTTCAGACTCTCTTCCTGTCCCATGACCCCCGTTCAAAAGACGCAGGGTGTCCCGTGGATGGATCGGTTCCTCTCCGTTCAAGGCTGCCCAGCCCATGTGTTTAATGAACGATGTGTGTTCCCCCTCATGTTCAGGGTGTCTGTTGTGAGGAAAAGTGCAAAAGCAGTGTCACCACACCGCATACACTCTGTTCCCCTCACCAAACCAATAAAGGCTTCGGCCCCAGTGTTTCCCCAACACAAAACACACACACACAAAAAAAAACACATTAAAACAAACAAATCAAATTAATTTGTTAAGGAGAGAGGTTCTCTCTCCACAGAAAGAGTCCATTTCCCTGCGGAGAGAGAATATCTGTCTGAACCCCTGCATGTTGCCCCTGGTGTGTCCACTAGATGGCGCCATTGCATCACAAATAAACCAGCTGGGCTTACACAACTCCGCTGCGGCTCCGGTGGGAACACTTGCGAGTCACAAATGGGCTTGGCAAACTGTTTAGGCTCCCGAGTGAGTGATGCGTACTATAATGCAGGGATACAGACTGCAGTTTGCAATGAAACCCCCGCATTTCAACAGCGTTCTCTCTTCACACATGGAAGAGAACGCCTCACACATTCTGAAAGAGGAAATATCCTCCCTCCTAAACAAAGGAGCGATTCAGGTGGTGCCCCCCAGTCTGATGAATCAGGGATTTTATTGGCATTATTTCCTGGTCCCAAAAAAGGATGGCGCACTCCGCCCTATTTTGGACCTTCGTGTGCTGAACAAACATTTGAGGAAATACAATTTCAGAATGCTGACTCATGGCTCGCTCGCCCGTGCCATAAAACAAAATGACTGGTTCACATCGGTTCGACCTGAAAGATGCTTTCTTCCATATAAGCATTTATCCGCCACACAGGAAGTTTCTTCGTTTCGCCTACCAAGGCACATGTTACGAATTCACAGTTCTGCCGTTTTTGCTCAGTCTAAGCCACCGGTTTAGCACCCATGAGAATGTCAGATCTGAGGATTCTGAGAGCATTCATTAAAAGGGTTTTGTTACTACATTTTAGCCCGACGCGCGATCTTTGCCACTCTGTAATAGTGACGCACACCTGTTCGGCCGCCTTGCGCCACTGGAAGAGCGCACACTTTTACGCACAGGGAACCTTGTGGCCGTATGGAAAGCTCTGAATCATTTTCTGCCTCGCCTGCAGGGACATCATGTGCTCGTACGCTGCGACAATACCACGACAGTGGCTTATATCAAACGTCAGGGCAGCGTGAGCTCAACGAAACTTCACGCTCTGGCTTACAAGCTTTTAGTGTGGAGCAGACGGGTTTTCCTGTTGTTACGCGCGACTCATGTTCTGATCTTCTATCAAGGGGAAACCCGATCTACGGAGATTGGCGCCTTCACCCGCAGATAGTGGATATGTTATGGATGAGATTCTGTATGCCTTTCCTCCCCTGTGCCTGATAATTCCTACACTGGCCAAGGTGAGAGAGCAGGGCCTGTCTCTCATTCTGATAGCACCCAGGTGGCCCAAAGCACCATGGGTGGTGGAGATAATCCCTCTGTTATATGCCGAGCCGTGGCGCCTACCCCCCCGCACGGACCTATTGTCCCAAGCGAACAGGGAGATTTATCACCCGCACCCGGACAGGGTGGCTCTTTGGGCTTGGCCCGTGAGAGGACGAACCTAAGCGCACTTGGGCTTTTGCCGCGTGTGATTGCTACTATACAGAATGCCAGGGCCATTTCTAAGCGATCCTTGTATGGCAGTAAGTGGCAAGTGTTCGAAGGGTGGTGTGATAGGCGTGGTCTCACATCTCATCAGTGCTCAGTTCCTGATATTTTG
Source organism: Carassius gibelio (assembly GCF_023724105.1). Taxonomy (NCBI): domain Eukaryota; kingdom Metazoa; phylum Chordata; class Actinopteri; order Cypriniformes; family Cyprinidae; genus Carassius; species Carassius gibelio. The sequence continues at coordinate 10,988,734 of NC_068395.1, read as the reverse complement.
TGTTTCCTCCAAGACCTTTTGGAAAAAGGCAGGTCAGTTTCCACAATTAAGGTCTACTTGGCTGCGATTTTGGCCTGTCATGTGGGCTTTGAGGGCAGTCGGGCAGCATCCTCTAATCCACAGATTTATGAAGGGAGCCCATCGCCGTTTGCCAGTCATGAGGAGAACTGTTCCTGAGTGGAATCTCTCCATGGTGTTGGAGGCTCTGTCTCAACATCCTTTTGAACCTCTTGGAAGTATTTCCCTAAAGCTGCTGTCCTTCAAGACAGCTTTGCTCTTGGCCTTGGAATCAGCCAAACGTGTCAGTGAGCTACATGCACTTTAGGTTCATCCCTTGTGCACTAAATTCTCTCTTAGTGGAGATATGGTTTCCCTTAAGCCTAATCCGGCCTTCATGCCGAAGTGCTTCCCTGTGTTCACTCCGGAGGTGTTGGAGCTGTCTGCTTTTCACCCTCCACCTTTTTCCTCCCCGGAGGATGAGAGGCTAAATGCTCTGGGTCCTGTCCATGCTTTACGGACATATATGAACAGGACCAGTGCTTTCCGGAAGAGCGACCAGCTCTTTATTTCATGGGCACCCCCTCATGGAGGGAATCCTATTTCTAAGCAACACATCTCACATTGGCTTGTGAATGCTATAGCTTTGTTTTATGTATCAAAGGGAATGCAGCCACCAGGGGACATCAGAGCTCATTCCACGAGGGGCATTGCCACCTCTTGGGCTTTGTTTAGGAGAGTGTCGCTAAAGGACATCTGCTTCGCTGCCAGTTGGGCTTCTCCTCATACCTTTGTGCGTTATTACCGGCTGGATGTCACCAGTATCTCGGTAGCACATTCTGTTTTAGGGGTGGGGTCTTCTTAGTCCTTCCCTGCATCCCTGTTGGAAGTGATGAAGAAGGAGTGAATGGGCCGGCTGGCCATGCACATCCCTGTCACTAAGCATGTTTTTACATTCCTTTTCTGGATGTATTTATATGCACATTGGTTATCATGTGTGTGATGCTAAAAAAAAAATAATGTGCTGCATGTGCACAGCAGTCACGATTGTGCATCAGTATCGCAGGTTCATGAGTATGAAACGTGTCAGGCACCACCTCTCTGGGGCGAGCGTCCTTCTCTGGCTTTCAGAACCTCACTGTGAGTGTATTGGGCAATCGGGGAGCTGTCCATGTCTCTCCCATAGGTGGATTTCGAACTCGAGATGATGAAAGAGAACAATAGGTTACTGTCGTAACCCCGGTTCTCTGAAACATCGAGTGGATAGATCCACCAGCTTTGCCCCGCTTGCCACACGAGAAGCGAATATACTTACTGGAGAAGAGCAGCGCTGCAGCCATTGTTATACCCCTAGGTAAGGGGGCGGGGCCTTACCTGGCATTGGCTGCACGCTTCTGTCTGTCTAGCCAGACTTGGTGCAATTGGATGCTCCTGCAGAGGTCAGGTATGGATGCCCTTCCCATAGTTGGATCTCTCCACTAGATGTTTCAGAGAACCGGGGTTACGACAGTAACCTATTGTTTACATGCCTATGGTGTTTGCATTGTAATAATGTACATAAATACTTCAGATTTATAAACGCTGACTTGTTAGGTGATGTTTTCTCATTAAAATCATACAATTTCCTATTAATTGAATAGAACATTTACGCACACTAAGGATTACCAATATGGCGGCGTGGCGGCTTCACTTTCATGATGTCATGAGCAATCCAGTTCTATATTATAAATCAGTGGTGTCACCTCTAGGGACCACTGTAGCTCCGAGATCCCCTGTCGATTAGCCTGGGTCTGCAATGGATAGAGATACACACATAAGTTACATATGTAACGTTATCTCTATTGATTCATTCATGTTTATTCATCGATGGTAATAGCACAAGCAAACAAATTACTTTTTCCTTGCCAAAAAACATCTGTCATTGTTCACAGGTTTGTGTGTTTTTCTGAGGTCAAATTTATTAGCTAAATGATGATACTTACGTTATTTGAGAAATTCAGTAAAAGCTCTCAACGAAGGCGTGATCTGCGAGTAGCTGACCGACGCCTCCTCTGGATTGTGAGCTTGAACGTTGTAAAAACGCAGATGAAGGCAGAAAGCAGAACTAAAAACATCGCTCGCAGTTGGTGCAGTCAGTGGAAGGGCTCTTCAAATTTTCGCTATTATGATAACGAATGTCACGTGACATGCTATGATGACGAGAAGGGTATTCCTGCACAACCAGAGGCTGCAGTTTCAGGACCGTAGTTTTAGGACAATAGATTTTTTTCATAGACAGTAAGAGAAAGTTGTTGTTTTGTTTTTTTTTGACAGCCCCAACTACCATGCTGGATCAACACTAATTAAGGATGGACGACGTGGACAGCAATCAGACGGTGAGTACCGATATTTAAGTTTTTATTTTATAAATTTTAAACGGTGCAAAGTTTACAAATAGGCCTAGTGAAAACTGCTAACTATGAATTAATACTTAATTCCCACCAAATCAAGAATTTGTGAGCTAGTTTTATTAATTACCACAACGTTAATTCATGGCCATGATTTCATAAATCCTTGTTGAGTTTTAATGACGAAGTATTATAAGTGAATCTAGCCAGCACATAAATTGAACTTATCAGATGACAAGAGCATGGTTGATGTAAGGTTTGTAAGATTTGCCTGCAGCTTAATTTATTAGTGTGAATAATGGCTTAATAGTCGTTGTTTTACCATATTCATGTATAAAATATCTTTAATAATTAAACTGCACTGACGGCCTAGTTGCACTGTGTTAGCCTTTTGTTTTGGCATTGTTTGAATGAATGAGGCGTTTGGCAGTGTTAATAGCTTGTTACAATTTGACCTAATCTGCAGGTCTACTCCACATACAGTCCATTGTTAAAATGTATTAGTGTATGTCATGTTCTGCATGGCCTATATGAAGTGATTTTATGGATTTGGTTAGGCTCGTTGTAGGACAGATGATTAAAAAAGGCACTAGGGATATTTTCATGATCTCAAAATACTCTGAGTAGGCTCTCTCTTTTTCAAGATCCATATAACAATCCAAAAAGGGAGATCACTGCTCGAATTGAAGAGATGCACCACAAGCTGCAAGGACTTTCACTGCTTGTTCTGTAGTTCAGCTTTGTTCCACCCATCAAAGTTGAGCAAGATCAGAACCCATTTGAGAGCCATTTCAATTGTGCAGGCTCTCTCTCTAAAACTCCAACAGTGCTTAAGTGTTAAATCATATTGTAACGATACTACGTTCGTAATCATCGGGAAGAAGGAGGCGGGAACTGGCGCACAATCAAAACATTTTAATATTCAAAAATAAATACAAAACAGCGCACCAGCCACTCACGGACGACTGGTGCGCATAAATAACAAGAAAACATAAAATAATGTCCCAGGCCTGGTCCTCTCTCGTCCTTCACGGTCGTCGCTCCAGTTTTATATCCTTCCATCTCCTACGTGGGACTCGATACCGGCGGAGGGGCGCAGGTGCAGCTCATCTTCAATCACTACACCTGGCCTCACTCCTTGTTCCCACGCCTCTCAGCCCCGCCCCACTCGCCACACATACATATATATATATATATATATATATATATATATATATATATATCCCTAACCCATTCTTATCCATGCAGCAACTGATGGAAAAGGGGTTCGCTTTGGAGCTGTTGTGATGTTGTCGCAAAAATGACACACATATATATATATATATATATATATATATATATATATATATATATATATATATATATATATATTTATTTATTTATTCATATATAAACATTCTTGAATCATTATTGTGTCTTGTCTTGCCTCTCAACAACATTTAAAATATCATCTTTAATTTAGTGACTCTGATAATGATAATGAGCTAAATCACCTTAAGGAGGTTAATCAATATGCTGTATAATTCAAGAGACTTGACTTTTAAGGGTTTTAAGGCTAAAAAGTAAGGCTATGCAAAGTGAAAGGACAAAATGAGTCTACCTCAACGCAAAATGTTTGTAGTTGGCAAGTTGTATGAATGGCACATTCTGTTCATTGTTAAGGAAAAGACTAGATGATGAATTGCTGGAAGAAAGAAGACAAAACTTGGAAAAATAAGCTGAAAAATATGAAGACAGGTTCATACAGTATTTACTTTGGTTATAAAAGCCTACAATTAATAAAATCACACTTCAAATTCTTGTTCACACTTTCTTTGTTAAGGTTTTAACACGTTTGAATGAGCATATAGTAACTTTTCAGGCAACCGATCGCATTATAGAGTCCAATAACGAAGTTATCTCCTAAAAATTCGGTCATACAATTACAAATATGAAAAAAAATTCATGCATAACAATGGTCCCATCTGAAAATCTGTGGTCATGATATACGGTACATTTGTCAAAGTAAAATAATGATAACTAAAACTTTCATTCAGTGTACTTAGGTGGTATCCAGTCCAACTTAGATTACATTCACATTTACATTTATTCATTTAGCAGATGCTTTTATCCAAGTGACTTACAAATGATTAATGGATACAGTTCAAAGGCATTAAGGTTCCCAATATCAGCACTAGTCGGAAGAGAGAATTCCCAAATGGGGACGTTTTATTGCTGTAATCTATACTACTTCATCTGACACAACTATCAGTGCAGCCTAAATAGGAGACCAAAATGTCTCAGGTTTGAAAACAAAAGTGCTAATTTAACCAACTGCATTCACTCTGCATCCTTTGACAAAAACAACTACACATAATGACAGTACAAGCATGAAAAACATATAAAATCACCTTTTGTCAACTGACTGTTTCATTTAAGCTTTCTTGCTATGCAAAATACAAAACAAACTGTAGCATTGACATAAAGACCTTAGTCTCTATACATGCTTTCACATGGCCAAGCAGCCCGTTTTCAAATTAAAACATGAATGAAATAATTATTGATCATTTAATGCTAAATAAACAATTAATGATCATCTTCATATTCAAAAAAATTCAAAAATTTTCACAAATCAGTGCTAGACTGAATTTGAACATAAACTATATAGTTTATCACCCTAATGCTAATGAGCTATAGTACAACACAGGCCCAATTTATCTTATTTTCTTTACACTGATGGTTTTCAGGTTTGGCTGTGTCAAACACACATACTTCCTATGGGTGACTTTGCCAGGTAAGATGTGTTGCCTTTGATACCTGACCTAAAGATGTTTCTTCTCCCCATCATGCACTGCAGCCATAATGTTCTATCTTTGCAACCTTCCTGCAGATGGATTGATGACTGTCTGTGCTATTCTTGCACATGTGCCTGTGAGGAGAGCTCTTTGAAAACACATGTAAAGTGCTTTTAACCCACTAGCATTCCAAAAATTGCATTTTACAGATCTCTATTCATTTTTTTTTAACGAGTGCAAGAACGCAGTTTATATGCTGTATAAAGGACACTCTGTCACATATTACAACAAGACTCACTGACTAATTCAGAAATACTGTACAAGATACATCTAAGCCTTCAGCAGCAAATGTTTTAAGACAGCATGTGCCGTGTCCACAAGGAATATTTTACAAAAACATTTCAAAACAAAACCGTTCATATCTGATCCATTATCTTTTGACATACTCATCTCGATTATCATCACACAACAATGGAAACATTTCCTATTTCCTCAACCACAGAGTGAACCTAAATCTCTCAAATTGCATCATTCCTCTGTTCCATCTTGACTTTAAAGGCTTGGAAACATGAACCTTCATCCATTCTTGAGCCTGATAGTCCAGCTCTTTGCAGGGGCTCATGTGATATTTTATACCAGCAGAGCATTTCTGGCTGTCGCAGATACACAGCGAGTTACAGCAGAGCACATTTAAAGATGCTGTGCTTTCTGGAGCGCTTCTCTGAAATCTTCACAGGCCCCCCATCATCTGCTTGACCACCATCATTCTAGTCAGTCGAAAAATAGAAACATTTAAAATCTGCTTTGTTAAAACATGTTAAAAATAATTTATTATGATAATTATATTAGGGTTGGCAAAAAAATTTACAGTTGCAATCAAAATTACTCAACCCCTCAGAGACTGCAGTACTTTACAAATACAAGCTTTTCTGAAGATCCAGGATAAAATAAAAATTGCATCTATAACAGTTCACTGGCATATTTAAAGTGATATTGTCAATATATAATGTAATATTTTGAGTTATAAGATTTTTTATAATACGGCTATGTCATAATTATTCAACCCTTATTCAACATTGCTGTTTTTAAATCACCTATTTGCATGGTGGGGAATAAAACACTCTCAAAACATAATTAAGCTTTTAGAAACTCTATTAAAAACAGAATTAGCTTGAGCTGTTACACATACAGTTAGCCCATGCATGTGTGTTGAAGTTGAGTAGCAAAAATGTCAACAGATATCTCATAAAAACTAAAGAGAATAAATATTGTATTACTTTAGAAAGGCTAAGGCTATATGAAGATTTCCAAGACATTGAAAGTTCCTAGAGACACAGTTCTCACCCTAATTCCTTAGCTTAAAATGTGTTTTACCAGAAAACCTTTGAGGGTGTTGAAAAAAAGCACAATATCATCAAATGTTTAATCAAAGCAACTGAGAAAAATCTGCAATGTACAGCCAAAGACTTGCAAGATGACCCTATTAAAGGAGGAAAACCATTTCAATGCAGTGTGTAAGAAGAACACTAGACAAGTATGGCCTTCATTTTGAGTCATATTGATATTGAATACCACTACTGATCAAGAAGAATAAAAGGCCAACTAGAACTTGATAAAATTCATTTGTGTAGACCTGTGGAGCTCAGGAGGAATGTTTTATGGAGTGATGTGACGAAACTGGAACTTTTTGGACCCATGGATCAGCGGTATGTCTGCTGCAAAACAGGCAAAGCTCATGAGCAGAAGAACAACACCTCCATCGTCAAACTTGGAGGTGGAACAGTCCTGTTATGGGGTGTCTTTACTGTAGAAGGAAGTGGAAACCATGACTGTATGAAGGACATCATGGATTCTTTGAAGTATCAGGCCATTTTGACAAGAACTGTGATGCCTTTGGTGCAAAGACTGAAGCTGATGATCAATGGACTTTCCTGCAGGACAGTAATCCCAAAGTACACATCCAAATCTACTACTGCTTGGTTCAGGGATCAGTCATAGAATGTACTTGAGTGACCTGTTCAGTCTCCAGAATAAATTCTCATTGCAAATATCTGGTTGAATTTGAAGAAAGCAGTGGCAATGTGAAAACCAAAGATTTTTTCAGGCGAGGAATCTGCCATGACTGCAGTAGAGAGTTGACAGAAGCTTCTAAACATTTAAAGACAGCGTTTATTGATGATTTTAAAGAATAAAAGATTCTGCACAAAGGGGTTTGAATAATTTTGAACATGAATGTTTAAAGCCAATTTGAATTTTATCATGATTCATCAATGTTCCGTTCTCAGAATCACTCAAAAGTGTATTAACAAACTTTCTCTACTGATGCCTTTGTTGAATTGATTTCATAAAATGTTCTCTACAGCAAAATGTCTTGCAGGTCAAGGGGGTTGAATAATTTTGATTGCAACTGTATATAATAGTATAAAATAAAATAAAAAGTAATCCTGCGAATTTTTGTACTACTGAACCGATATAAATATAAATGCAATTATAAAATAATTTTTCACCTGCAGTAGTGTCTGTTCATGAAAATGTGATTCATTGTAACAATGATCCATGATTAAAATAATTGTAAGCAATTTTTAATAATTGATGTACAATTAATCGTTAATGATATCAAGTATTTGTCACGGTTGGTAAACTGTGATCTCGGGGTGTTTGCACTTTGTGGTGAAGTCTGTGTGTTTCACATCTGCACTGATTAGTTTGTGGGCGTCTCCATTAATTGTTACCAGCAACAGCTGTCACTCATTACTCATCCCCTATATATTGGTTTCTCTCACGTCTTGTGTTTGTGAGATCGTTGTTTAATATCGCTACCTTGTCTGTTTGCTTCAGTGTGTGCGTTTGGATGTCCGTGTCTTCCCCGGAACCTCATCCACTCTCCGCACTATCACAGTCCCTGTGCCATCCTCTCCTGCTGCCGTCTCACCATCTTCACCTGGATTACTCAACGTCTCCCCACCATCTTGGATTGTCGTCTTCCCTGCATCATTGTCCCTTCTTGTTTGTTTGTTTATTTATTTCTATTAAAACTGTTAACCTGATAACTGTCACTCACGTTTTTGAAGATAGACTTGAATGTGCATTATACAAACCTAAATTTTTATAATTCATGACTGAAAACATTTTGTAACATGATTTTGATTTGGTAATGCAATGTCTGATTTTATAATGGGTTTTGAAGGATGAATTTTGAGATTTTATGTTTTCAAGTGATATATAACCTCTGATGATGTGATTTCTAAAATGTGATAGAGAAAAAGGCAACGAGGAAGTCTTTTTTTTTTAAATAAAGGTAAAAACTCCTTTTGTAATGAAGATTTCTGAGGGTGCACTCTTGTCATAAATTGATCTATTACTTTTCCTACATAATTTTTAACTAAAAATATTGGTAAAATATATATTTGGGAGTCTTATACCTTTCCAACGATATATAGTTTGTCAAGATTAGATTAGATTTGATTGTAATATAGTATAGTCAATATAGGCATCCCGTATACGGGACGGGGTGACATTTAACAGGTTAAGCTCGCTATTGTTTCTAGTCCTTCCTTCACCCCACCGTCACAGAACGATCTCACCAATATGGAAGCAGCAAGCACCAACACTCTAACAGACTTTATGCACCACAGTGGCAAACGCATGGATCAGCAGCAGGAGAGCATCTCTAACACCGGACGCGCTATCCATCAGCTCAAATCTCCCACTGCGCCCATCGCACCGCCTGCGCCGTCCGTCCCCCGGGAGAACCCCCAGGACCACTTCCGGCCAGAGCCGCGACTTCCGGCGCCTGAAAACTATTCTGGTGAGCCAACATTTTGCAGAGCTTTCTTAACCAAGTGTTAAATGCATTTCGCTATACAGACCTGCACCTTCGCCACCGAGGAATCAAAGGTGGCATTCAACATCACGTTACTGTCGGGCAAGGCCGCCCTATGGGGGACGGCGGTATGGGATAATCAACATCCGTGTTGTGCCTCGTTTTTTGTGGGTAAGAAGGATGGTTCTCTGTGACCTTGCATTGATTACCGAGAGCTGAACAACATCACGATAAAGAACACCTATTCATTACCACTCATGTCTTCAGCTTTCGAGAGGTTGCAGGGAGCATCTGTATTCACAAAATTGGATTTACGTAATGCTTATCATTTGGTCCGCATCAGGAAGGGGGATGAATGGAAAACCATCTTTAATACCCCCAGAGGGCACTTTGAATACTTGGTGATGCCGTTCGGGCTCTCCAACTGGCCCGGGATTTTCCAAGCACTCGTTAATGACATGTTGAGAGACATGGTAGATCAGTTTATTTATGTTTACCTGAATGACATACTGATTTTTTCTTCATCTCTACAGGAACACGTTCAACACGTCAGACGAGTGCTCCAGAGGTTACTTGAGAATGGCCTTTTTGCCAAGGCGGAGAAATGCGTATTCCATGCACAGTCTGCTCCCTTCCTAGGGTATACCGTCTTGTCCGGGGGAATACGTACGGACCCTGACAAGATTAAGGCTGTGATAGATTGGCCAGCTCCAGATTCCCGTAAGGCCCCCCTGGTGAAAATATAATATGCCAAGTATATTAAATTTTGGTATACTTCTGTGTACTTAAAGTCAGAGTAATGATCAGTATAATTTAAGTATGTTAATGATTAGCAAACTTAAAGTGTGCTATTTTGCGAATGCTAACTTTGTACTAAATATGTTTAAGTTATAATTTAATTGTAATTAAACACAATTTCAAGTGTATTTAGTGTACTTTCATGTGCTAAAGTGGAACAACTTCAAGTATACTTAGTACACTTCAAGTATAGGCTGTGGGACAACATATGTGCTTGATTAATGAATTAAAGTGTGCTTTATTTCTATTACAAGTACATTATAATTTAAATTTTGGTATACTTCTGTGTACTTAAAGTCAGACTAATGATCAGTATAATTTAAGTATGTTACTGATTAGCAAACTTAAAGAGTGTTATTTTGGAAATACTAATTTTGTACTAAATATATTTAAGTTGTAATTTAATTGTAATAAAGCACAATTTCAAGTGTATTTAGTGTACTTTCATGTGCTAAAGTGGAACAACTTCAAGTATGCTTAGTACACTTTAGGCATGTCTATAGGGACTACTTGTGATTAATGAAATTAAAGTTTTTTTCTTTGTATTTCAAGTACATTACAAATGCATAATGAGTTTCTTTGAAATGTACAACAAAAAACAAACATAATAATTTGGTGGTAATTGTATATGATTTTTAAGCAGAAAGGCTAAACTACCTATGGGGCACTTAATTTACTCTAAGCTGAATGTTGTAAAGTCAATAAAAAATAATAACAATAATTACATGAATAAAGACATTTTATTAACAAGTATTTATTTAAATCTATTTAAAACATTTTTATTTACATTTACAGGAACTTGGTTTCAAAACTTAACAGAATAAATTTACCATGTTTTACAAAAGTGCAAAAACAGAAAGAAACCACAGAGAACCTTCTGAACAGCAACAGAGGTGTAAATAAAAACATATTTACACATCAGACCTTCTTCTGGACGAACTGTTCATTGTTGCACTTGCGTCTGATAGCTGCTCGCACATCAGATGCTGTTGACTGTGGAAACTCCAGCAGAACTGCATCTGTTAACAGAAAAGACAACATATAGCTGAACAGCATAGCACTTTATCTCATGAACAAATACTTTGGGGCCTGATTTTTCAATACAGTCTCTCTATCGACACTCAATGCCACAATGTGTGATACACATATGATCATTCACACAAGTTGTTTAAACTTTCTGTAATTGCATGAACAGCATAAAAGGTTTGATTTACATACACATACTGACATACAGAAATTTAACACCACTGGGCCAAACATTTCTAAGAACAGTAATGGTTACAGGTATGTTTCCACATAAGTCTGGTTTAGCACAGCACCATTACAAACTTTTCCCAACCCATAATTCTTTGTGCTGAAACTATATGAAAAATGACACTAATGCTCAGCACTGGTCACTTTTTCTCGCAGTTTAAGCACACTAATATCAGGTAGTCCTCCATAATGAGTATATTTCTTACTGTCTGTAAATTGTTCAGTTACCGTGGGAACAAGTTGCATGTTTATATATTTACATTTAAAAGAGCTCCATTAACAGCTATAAGGCCTCAGTTATACCAAAGTGTTTTTTGTCAGCTGAAAATGCTAGGTGCTCTGCTGAAAATGTCCAGCTGCGAGTGCTTGAGAGCGCAGCGTTTTCAGTTGAGACGCTTTGGTTGCTATGATAAGGAGTAAAAAAACACCCGAACTCTCAGCGCGAAAAAGACACTTAACACGCTCCTGGTGTTTTATATATTACTAGACATGAAAAAGAAGTCATAGACTCAACAGCAAAGCACAGTGGTGGTAGTGCGATGATACTGGGCTGCATACGTGTTATAGGTGTTGGAGGGCAACATTTATAGCTGGTACCCTAGATGACTGATGATGGACCAAAATACTGGCCGACAACTAACGTCACCAGTCAAAGTCATACTGTGGCACCTATATTTTTTTGTTATGCGCTTTCATAATGATTTTACATACAAACATTTTTACATAGAAAAAAATATTATACTTTACCACTTAACTAATGCAAATACAGTGATGTGTTGTATTTTATTTCCCTGTATTTGCTATTGAACCAACTTCTGCTGCATACTGTATTAAATGCATACTGACTTTGCACTTATGATTCAAGAAGATTCATGGTTCTTTTATTGCTTTATAAGTAGATAAAATTACACACCTGTTATGGCCTGCACTTTGGCAACGTCCAGCTGGGTTTTAGGAGGGGCCCCTTTTCCTGATTTCCCTGTTAGCGTGGACTGGGCAAGTACATCTTTTGTAAAGACCAGGACAGCCAGCTCCTGCGCAAAGATGGTCATGCGTGTGCGGTTCAGTCGCTGGAAGGCCCTCTTTGGAACTGAAACTTCACTGCCAGCCAAGGGCTGCTGTATAGAGAAAAAGGGAGATGGAAGAGTGGTATGATCTCTCGTGTGCAGGTTCCCATTAACAAGATAATTCACATGATGTAACATATATGTAACCTACAACTTTAAGGATGATCCCTGTTCAAAACAAAATACAATATGTACACGTTCAAAAGCTATGAATTTAATGTAGTTCTTAAATAATACAATGATAAATGTATCTTTTATTCTTTAATTGTAACGTACCATCTCAACTTCAGTGACAAAAGAGGAGGTTGTGGATGATGGGGTCCCCCCAAACGAGGGCTTCAATGACTTTATACAGTGGACACACTCCTTCATTATTTTAATCATTTCTGGAAGTTCTAGGTGAATTTAAATGAAAAACAAATGTATTTTATTAACATTTATGACACAGGATAGACTGATGCAATGTAAAAGCTGACCTGAGATTATGGGACTTCAGATCAGTATATGGCAATTATGACAATTGTGGAACAAACTTTATTCTTCAATGTCAACCCCTGTAATGAAAGCTTATACCTACCACGAAGGGATGCCATGATTTCATCCATTTGGGGTGCCATTTGTTGACCAGTGCTATAATCCATTAACTGCTAAAACAAACAATGAAAGGCAGACATAATACATTTTATTTATTAAAGTCACATTTTACAACATGAACTTGTTTTTGAATGTTATAATATACATTTACATTGTGCTGCATTGCGGGTAATCCTTCATCCATATCACTACCCTAAAATATAATAACAGATTAATTAAAAGCAATACAAAGAGAGTCCATGTCTGAGAGAATGTACAGAAAGCAATCAGAAAAACTTCATAACTTACAATGTCAGGTTGGTTTGGACTCCGTATGACTGTGGCATCATCATCTGAACTGGTGTAATCATCAGGAGTGGATGATTTGGGTCTGGCAGCCTTTAAAGTCTTTGCTTGCTTTATCAGGACAACACATTCATGATGTAAAAAATTTAACAATGAATAGGAATGTAATAAAAATTAGGGTTTTTAAAAACATCTTAATATGACACCAGGTGGTATTTGTATTAACTGTAAACTGTAACTAAGTAACGTATATAGAGGATACTACATTTCTTTCATAAAGCGTTCTATTCTTTTTAAGTAATGTCCTGTTTATAAAGCACAGTACAACAAAATGTAAAATTTATCCAGGTCTTCAGAAAACCAGTATCCCTTACACAATAAAGTTGTTGTGGAAATTCCTCCTCAGTTGCCTCACTATTATGCTGATCTTGTGTGTTTTTGTTCTTATTTTTGGAAAGGGAAACCTTCAGGTTTTGAAGCATCTGGTTCTTGGCTGTCTCTTTGATCTTGGTTTGCTTTTCCTGAACAAAATATACAGTTAAAGAATTAGTCCACTTTAAAATTTGAATTGAATGATAATTTACTCACCAAATTAATAAATTACTGCCTGAGCACTCAGTACTCGCTATAGCTTTGTAGCTACCACCACAGAGAAGGAATGTGCCAAAGCCAACATGAAGGTAGCTGGGCATGTTATATACCTCACTTTTTGAGACAGCGTGTAGCAAGTATTAAGAAAGTTAGCTATGTATTTAAACTTAAAAACTGTTTAAACTAATATGCAAATTCATTTGCAAATTTGCAAACTTTTACTCACCATCTTAGCTTTTTTTGCCTCCACCGCATTGGTCTCCAGCATTTTCTTTTTCATGATAACACCCCTGCATTCTTCCTTGGTCCATATATCTTTACCCAAAATGAATAAATTCTTCTTTGTGACAAGATCCTTGAACGAATCTGATATAACGATAGAAATATAGAGGTTAGCCGACACCAGCATGCAAACCAACATAAAAAAAAGTTAACAATGTTAAAACAATGTTAAGTTTACAAGAATCTGATCATGTAAACGAAAAATAACTGATGACAATATCATCTTACCTCCTAATAGTAGGACTTTAGCTGGTACTGTCCTATCGGGCTCTTTTCGTGTGGGCCATTTGATCTCAATCCAGTTATCATCGCTGTCAAGGTCTGGCTGCGACGTCACTTGACTTAAATTGGCCAAATTCCCAATAAGCGATGCACTTTCAACTTTTACTGTTTTGTCTAAAAAGTAATATATAGCGAATTGGTAAGGCATCGTGATTCGAGACCTTTTCACCTCACCTGCAGAGTCAGACCTACTATGATTGACGGGATTGCGTAACATGTAACGTCAGGCGTCAGATGCTCCGATTGGTTGCAGTGAGCTTCAAAACTATACGGCACACACTTTACCGCCAAATTCAAAGTTAGAGACTAGATACTCTGAAACAGTCTATGCTCTGAAATCATGGCATCAAACCGTAATTTGAAAAGACATTTGAATTGCGACGGGACTCAACCAGAGACGCCCAGAACAACAAAATACAGAAGACTTCATCAAAAAAAGGTAAACATAAATAATAAAAAACATTTATGAAAACATTTTTCACAAGAAAACTGTAAATTACGGTGTACTGCAATAGCCTACAGCAATTATTAAAATAATTTAGGACGTGTTGTTTTATCTTATAGGTGCTTCATTATTTGTTCTTTATATTTTATATGTGAACCTGCTTTGTAATAATGAACCATTATGAAAAGCACTATATTAATAAATATTTTAAGTACAGCAGTATTTTGTAAAGGTAAATATTATAAATTAATAAAACTGCTGTAAAATCTCAAATTAAATAAATTTGCAAAATAAATATAACAATGTATATTTTGTACATGATACATGCCTTTTTTTCCTCTGAGAAGTGTTTCATATTTGATTTTTATCCCATCTAAAAACACAGTAGTACAGTGTATATATGGGTTATTACAGTGTAACACCCCATCTGTAAGACTGGACCAATGTGATGGTAAAATCTTTATTAATATAATTTACTTTATTATTTTTAGTACTTTCAGTATTCATATGACCCAAGACTGTCACATAATGTAACTTTTCAAAGACAAAAGCGTCATGGTGTTTTGAAAATTTGTTAAACATGAGACATTACAGGCACTATTGGTGTATAAATTTTACTGTTTTACAGTTATGTTGTTTGTACTATATTTGCAGAAACCACTGAAATTAATATACAAGAGATTTCTTTGTGAATCTCCAGTTCCCAACTCTTTGGACAGAGGAACAGTTTGTGAAAAGGTATGACTTTAAGAGAAAAATTTTATGTTTAACAGCATTTTTTATTACTAATTAATTAGACATTTAAACTGTATAAGTCAGTCCTTCAAAAATACTGCTTTTATTTTGTTAGATGCTAAATACTGCTGTTTTATCACTGAAACTGCACTTTTTCTTATCCATTTGTCTCAGATACAACTTACACATGTTGATGCAGATAATTGTAAAGTGCAAAGAAGCCTGCAAGACAGTAAAAATCAGAAAGGAGACACAGAAGAAAGGAGGCAAGATGTGATATCTGAAACGGTGATAAGGTTTAAGAAGACAGAACGTGAAAGCAAAGATGATAATGTAAGTGCACAGGAGGACAGAGATGATGAAGATGCACAGGAAGACAGAGAGGAAGATGATGGAAGTGAACAGGAAGACAGAGAGGTACATGATGAAGATGCACAGGAAGACAGAGAGGAAGATGATGAAGATGCACAGGAAGACAGAAAGGAAGATGATGGAAGTGAACAGGAAGACAGAGAGGTACATGATGAAGATGCACAGGAAGACAGAGAGGAAGATGATGAAGATGCACAGGAAGACAGAGAGGAAGATGATGGAAGTGAACAGGAAGACAGAGAGGTACATGATGAAGATGCACAGGAAGACAGAGAGGAAGATGATGAAGATGCACAGGAAGACAGAGAGGAAGATGATGGAAGTGAACAGGAAGACAGAGAGGTACATGATGAAGATGCACAGGAAGACAGAGAGGAAGATGATGGAAGTGAACAGGAAGACAGAGAGGTACATGATGAAGATGCACAGGAAGACAGAGAGGAAGATGATGAAGATGCACAGGAAGACAGAGAGGAAGATGATGGAAGTGAACAGGAAGACAGAGAGGAAGATGATGAAGATGCACAGGAAGACAGAGAGGAAGATGATGGAAGTGAACAGGAAGACAGAGAGGTACATGATGAAGATACACAGGAAGACAGAGAGGAAGATGATGAAGATGCACAGGAAGACAGAAAGGAAGATGATGGAAGTGAACAGGAAGACAGAGAGGTACATGATGAAGATGCACAGGAAGACAGAGAGGAAGATGATGAAGATGCACAGGAAGACAGAGAGGAAGATGATGGAAGTGAACAGGAAGACAGAGAGGTACATGATGAAGATGCACAGGAAGACAGAGAGGAAGATGATGAAGATGCACAGGAAGACAGAGAGGAAGATGATGGAAGTGAACAGGAAGACAGAGAGGTACATGATGAAGATGCACAGGAAGACAGAGAGGAAGATGATGGAAGTGAACAGGAAGACAGAGAGGAAGATGATGGAAGTGAACAGGAAGACAGAGAGGAAGATGATGGAAATGAACAGGAGGACAGAGAGGAAGATGATGGAAGTGAACAGGAAGACAGAGAGGAAGATGATGGAAATGAACAGGAGGACAGAGAGGAAGATGGTGGAAGAAAACAACAAAGAGTCTGTGAAATAAAAAGCCAAGATCGAGATGAGTTTCTTAAGGTAATTTCAGCATTTACTAATACTTTTTTTAAATAAAAGTATCTATTAACATAAGGTAATGCACACTGAACTAACATGAACGAACAATGTTCAGTTTTATTGATATTAGAAAAGTATTATAAATGACAAATGCTTTACAAATATATATTTTTGTATTTCTTAGTTATTACCATGTTAGCTACAGCATTTACTAATCTTGATGAATCCTTAAATTCAAAGTGTAACTATGTTGACTGTAAGCCTATCTGTTTTGACAGAACAACACTATAAGTGCTGCTGCATTTCTTCAAATATTGCTTTAGGTGTAAATGTGATTAATTTTGTGTTTTACAGAAACAGCTAGATGATGATCTTGTATACCCTGGTGCTCCTCTCACGAAGGGACAGAGTCTGCTTTTACTCATGTCATATGTACTGAGGCACAATTTGACAGGTGTAGCACTTCAGGATCTTCTTACATTGTTTAATGCACATTTCCCTGGCTTGGTACCAGCAACCACATACCTTTTTCATAAAGCCTATGGACAGTTTGGCCAGTATAAGCCCCATTTCTATTGTATCAACTGTGAAACCTACATTGGACCCAGTGAGACAGCACCACAAAACTGTTCTTCTTGTAATACTGAATTTGACATTGAGAACAGCCTAAAACTTGGGTCGTACTTTCTTGTACTTAGCCTATCAGCCCAAATAGTGGACATTTTGGAAAAACCTGATATACATTTGAATACAAAGGAATCAACTCCTGGCATTCTTTCTGATATTCAGAGTGGGGCAGGATATCAAAAATTCAAGCAAACTGGACAAATGGGGGATGATGACATTTCAATTTTGTGGAACTGTGATGGAATTCCAGTTTTCAAAAGTAATAATGTTCAGATATGGCCAATCCAGTGTCAAATTGTAGAACTGTCACCAAGAGTCCGGCAAGGTAATATATGCATTCCATGCTTATGGCTTGGTAACAGCAAGCCAAATATGGCTACATTTTTAACTGCTTTTGTTGCACAGCTTAAAGAACTGGAACAGGTTGGTATTAAATGGAGGGACTCTGAAAACACAGAGCACACAAGCAAAATTCATTCGCTACTCTGCTCCTCAGATTCAATTGCCCGCCCCCTCCTGAGAAATACGAAACAATTTAATGGAAAATATGGATGTGACTTCTGCCTTCACTCTGGTGGTGGCCCATATGTATGGGAAACACCAGAACCACCATTAAAGGACAGAGACTGACCATTTCAGGCACGCAATGCTGGCAACACCTGAGAGACCAATAATGGGTGTGAAAGGCCCATCCCCTCTGATGGAACTTGAGAGCTTTAAAATGATCACTGGATTTGTTCCGGACTACCAGCACTGTGTTTGCCTTGGTGTAATGAAACAGTTAACATCTCTGTGGTTGGATAGTAAGCACCATAAGGAAGAATGGTACTTGGGCTCTAAGGTCAGTGACATAGACCAGGGACTAATGTTAATTAGCCCACCTGTGGAGGTCACAAGGGCACCCAGATCAGTTAAGGACCGAAAATTCTGGAAGGCGTCTGAATGGAGGTCATTTTTGCTCTTTTATGCTTTGACTGTTTTGAGTGGAATTTTAAAAAAGAAGTACTGGAGTCATCTTTTTTTGTTAGTTTTTGCAATTCACACTCTTCTGCAGGATGCAGTGAAAATGACCCACGTGGATATGGCAGAGCAAGCTCTTCGAAAGTTCGTACATAATTTTGAGAAACTGTATGGTGCTGGTAATGTCTCTTTCAATGTACATTTGTTAATGCACTTGGCATCAAGCGTACGCAACTGGGGACCATTGTGGGCAACATCCACATTTCCATTTGAATCATTCAATGGGACTTTGCTAAAATTTTTTAATGGAACAACACATGTGTCTGCTCAAATAGTGAAAAGATTCCTTAGGTGGAGGGGTCTTTCAACAAAAGCAGAGACTATAATGGAAAATGCAAATGACAACATAAAAAAAATATTTGGCAAACTCCAGGGTAGGTCTGGCGTAACAAAAACGTCAAAAGAGTTTCCAGATAATGTCAGAGGTTTTGGCTGCCCAAAGAAAGGCAGCACATCTGTGCTGCAGAGGAGGGCTATTGAACATTTCACAGGAGACACTGTTCATTTAGGTTTATTTTATGACCGTTTCATTTGCAACAGTGTTGTTTATCATTCATATAATAACACAACTCTTAAAAAGAGAAATAATTCTGTTGTACAGTTAAATGATGGGACATTCTGTGAGATTTTGACCTTGGTGGCCTACACATCTGAGGATGGGGCCTCTTCTGTATTTGATACAAACAGTTTCTGTCTTTTAGTTAAAGAGCTAGCCAAGAGTGGAAGAAAGGTTTATAGAGATGCTCAGTTAAATATATCCTGTACATTTCTAACTGAAGTGTGTCACACCAATAATGTATTTGCTGTACATCCTCAGTCATTAGAGCGCAAATGTGTAATGGTGAAGTCTAAGGACAAAATGTATGTTAGTCCACTTCCAAACAATGTTGAAAGAGACTAAAACTGTTTCCTGCAAACAGAAATGTTTGTAATTGTACCAGTGAAAAACATGCAACTGTTAATGTTAATCCCATTTTTTTTTCCATAATTCACTGTGTAACTCAATTACATAACAGGTTTTTCTTATATTTCATATCAGTCCTGAATATTATTGTGTTTAATGTTAAATATTTGACATAAATAATGTTACATAGTGTGTTTAATGTCAAATTTTTTGTTAATGTTTTTAGGATTATTATGACCCTGTCATTTATGATTGTATCATGATACTTCTAATATTAGCTCAATAAACATAACTGCATATAAAAAAACTGTTAAAAGAACAGACATTTGTGCAATGCATATATTGTATTGAAAATATATTTATAACAGGCTTTCAAAAATTTCATCACTTTTGCCAAGTTACAAAGTTCCTAGCTTAAATAAGTAAACGTTAAAGTCACACTCAAAATTAACTTAAAATATGCTAAATCTTCAATATATTAAATAAACTATTTTTAAAATATGCTTTCAGTGCATTGTGACAAGCATAATTTCAAGCATGCAGTTAAAATTTGTCTAAAATATACTTAAAAATAAAGTTAAAATAAATAAACTTCTAAAATTCTACTTTAATTTCACTTTTAGTACATTTCTCTAAAATATAGTATAATAAAGTATAATAAATTACAATTTTTTTAAAGTATATTAAAAGTCTTACTGAAAATGAGTACCAGAAGTATGTTGCTAATATACGTTTAATACATTTAAAGACTGTGTTATTTTTGGTTAGTATATTTGCAGTGTATTGTTTAAAATTAAAATATATTTGAAATACAAAAAAGTATGCTTTTTTTTTACCAGGGCCTACAGCGGTTTCTGGGGTTTGACAATTTCTATCGGCGTTTAATTCACAATTTCAGCCAACTAGCCTCACCTCCGACAGCCTTAACCTCTCCCAGTACTCCGTTCAGGTGGTCAGACGCAGCTGAGGCTGCGTTCACTAACCTCAAAAGCCACTTCATTTCAGCTCCCATCCTTGTGGCCCCTGATCCCACACAGCAGTTCGTGGTGGAGGTCGACGCGTCAGAGGTGGGGGTAGGAGCAGTGTTGTCCCAACATGCTGTATCGGACGATAAGGTACATCGTTGCGCGTTCTTTTCTCATCGTTTAGCTCCTGCCGAACGTAATTATGACATTGGCAATAGAAAGTTGTTGGCCGTCAAATTAGCATTGGAGGAGTGGCGTCACTGGCTGGAAGCCTCAGGGGTACCTTTCATTGTTTGGACCGATCATAAGAATTTAGAGTACATTAGAACTGCCAAAAGACTCAATTCCAGGCAGGCTCGGTGGGCACTTTTTTTCGGTCGCTTTGATTTTACTTTATCGTACCGCCCAGGTTCCAAGAATGTCAAAACCTATTTTTTTTTACGTCTTTTTGATCCCTCTGCCCGCCCGGTGACTCCCGAGTGTTTTTTCCTGAGAAATTAGTGGTCTCAGCACTCATATGGGAGGTCGAGTCGAAGGTTAAGGCGGCCTTACAAGGGTTGCTCAGTTTGCACCAGTGGTAAGACATCTAACCGACCTCCTGATGGGCTTCTTCAACCGCTGTCTGTCCCTTCGAGACCCTGGTCCCACATCGCTCTAGATTTTGTTACCGCCCTCCCGCCCTCTAATGGCATGATGGTCGTTTTGACCGTAGTGGACCGGTTCTCGAAGGCGGCACATTTCATTCCCTTGCCCAAACTACCTACAGCCAAGGAGACAGCGTTCACTGTCCTAGATCACGTCTTTCGGCTTCATGGCCTCACGGTAGATGTGGTTTCTGACAGGGGATCTCAGTTCATATCCAAATCTTGGAAAGAGTTTTGCAAATTGTTAAGATCGTCAGTTAGCTTGTCTTCGGGTTATCATCCCCTACATATCAAGTAACGGACAATCTGAGCGAGCAAACCAAGATTTAGAGAGGACGTTATGATGTTTGGTCTCCAAGAATCCTTCTTCCTAGAGTCAACAACTCTCTATGGTGGAGTACGCCCACAATTCGTTGCCAGTGTCAGCTACGGGCCTTTCTCCATTTCAGTGTAGAGTAGGGTACCAGCCACCAGTCTTTCCCAGTCTGGAATCTGAAGTCACGGTCCCCTCTGCTCACGCGTTTGTTTAGAGGTGCCACCGCACCTGGACCAGAGCCCGTGAGACTCTGCTCAGGATGAGGGAACTCACTAAGACTAAGGCCGATCGCCACCGGTCAAAGCCTCCCGTTTACGTCGTGGGTCAAAAGGTGTGGCTTTCTACTAGTAACATTCCTCTGCGTTCCGTTTCTAACAAATTAGCTCCCAAATTTATCGGCCCTTTTACTCTCACCAAGATCATTAGTCCAGTGACAGTCCGCCTTAAACTACCTCCTGCCTACAAGAGGATACACCCCGCCTTTCATGTGTCCAAAATTAAACCCGTGTTTTATGCATGTATTAATCCGCCTACTCCGGTTCCCCCGCCGCCACGTCTCGTAGATGGGGAACCGACTTATTCGGTAAATCATATTCTGGACTCGAGATGGAGGGGACGAGGATTCCAGTACCTGGTGGACTGGGAAGGTTACGGTCCGGAGGAGAGGAGTTGGGTACCTGCTAGGGACATATTGGATCACTCCCTTACTGATGACTACAATCAGCAGGTAGGCCCTTCTGGGAACTCCAAGAGGAGTTCCTGTGCCATCCTCTCCTGCTGCCGTCTAACCATCTTCACCTGGATTACTCACCGTCTCCCCACCATCTTGAATTGTCGTCTTCCCTGCATCATTATCCCTTCTTGTTTGTTTGTTTATTTATTTCTATTAAAACTGTTAACTGTTATTTTTTCCAGTCCTTCCTTCGCCCCACCGTCACAGTATTGCACTTTTTGTAACAGCTCAACTAATATCAAACTAAATGCAGTTTTAAAATTGTTATAAAATATGGAGTTATAAAATACCATTTTAAAATGTGATTTATTGTAACGATTTTTTTAAAGCAAATAATAATAAATTATATCTAGTAAAATACACAAAAAATTAAATAAAAAAAACCTTACAAAAACACTCACCATTTTCCTGTTAAGTCGAGCCATAATGTCTCTAGCAAGTGTGAAAAAGGCCTCTTCGACATTTATGCTGGTTTTTGCACTTGTTTCCAAAAACTTGATCCCGTAATCAATTGCCAACTGGACAAAAAAGCAAAATATATAATAAAAAATTATAACCAATCTCACTCAAGATACTGTATATCTGATTCGAAATAACATACCTATAATATACAGGTAATGTTACAAGAATGGCATTTTAAAATAAAATGCATTTTCTTTATTCTTCATTTTAATAGATTAATTTATATTGTTTACTTTAAATTATGTATTATTTGTATGGAAAACTGTAAGCTTGCAAGACATGAGAGGCCTTACTTTCTCTCCTCTCTCTTTGGACACCTGTCTCCTGTCGTTCATGTCACATTTGTTTCCGAGGATCATCTTCTCTACATCAGATGATGCATGCTGAAATGAGTAATTAAGAAGTTCTCTAACAAATGTATCAAATAAACAATCAATTATATTTGATATAAATTTACAGAGTGGCTAGGAAACTTATAATTCAATGACCCCCTAATATGGACCCCCCCAACCTGGACCAAATCTGTATTATAATCAAAATGATGATACTTTATCAATTCAACATGTTACCAGACACATATGTGAACATATTCCTCCTCAATGTTACCTCCTCGATGTTGCGGATCCAGTTTTTAATGTTCTCAAATGACTTTTCGCTGGTGATGTCATATACCAACATAATGCCCTGAAAACAAGCCAAGCAGAAATATGTGAAAATATATGAAAAATCCATCTTCAGGGATCTACACTTCCACACAGACATGAGTAGTATCCAATGGTGTTTTACCATAGCGCCTCTGTAGTACGCCGTGGTGATCGTCCTAAATCTTTCCTGCCCTGCTGTGTCCCTGTAAAACAATCAGACAGTCACACACAAACACGTTCCTTCCTTCGTCACTCTGCTCAGCCTTACCACTTCACATTCGTTTACAGAGATTTATTAAATTAAACATCTTTAGAGGTACGGATGTACAGCCTGTCCATGACACAACTGTCTGCATTTCTCATCCTTCATAAGTCACCTAACTGAACAGGAAGACCAGCCACAGTGTGTGACGTCATTTCCGTCATATTAACAATAACTTATATGTAAGGTATGCATAAGTTCTGGTTAGTGGCTAATTTTTT
This sequence comes from Carassius gibelio, assembly GCF_023724105.1. Taxonomy (NCBI): domain Eukaryota; kingdom Metazoa; phylum Chordata; class Actinopteri; order Cypriniformes; family Cyprinidae; genus Carassius; species Carassius gibelio. The sequence goes on along the minus strand of NC_068395.1, from coordinate 10,965,134 downwards.
TAATTTGACTGAAAGGCTGGTGGTATGATAAGATGACAGGTTAATGGGCTTGCGATATGCTATGGTAACAGGTTACTGGTATGCTAAGCTAGCAGGTTAACTGATGAGTAATACACAAAGCTTGTCTGCTAACTGTTAACTTGCTAGCTGATTGGAAAACAGAATGAAAAATGTCCATTTTACCATTTATAATTTTGTGTGGTTATATATTTGACATATTACTTATAAGATTTTGAAAATCAATGTTTTATTCCGGTACCTGTGTTTACAAGATTTAACTGATATATAGGTATAAGCATTTAAGGAGGCCTTAAAGTGGTTTGAAGATTTTTGAAGTCAAATAATGGGGTTATTTTTTTTTTTTTTTTTTTTTTGATGAACTATCCCTTTAATATAAATGTAAACTAATACAGGTGCTGGTCATATAATTAGAATATCACCAAAAAGTTTATTTCATTAATTCCATTCAAAAAGTGAAACTTGTATATTATATTCATTAATTACACACAGACTGAAATATTTCAAATGTTTATTTTTTTATTTTGTTAGTTATAATTGACAACTAAGGAAAATCCCAAATTCAGTATCTCAGAAAATTAGAATTTAAATTAAGACAAATACAAAGAAAGGATTTTTAGAAATCTTGGCCAACTAAAAAGTATAACAATGAAAAGTATGATCATGTACAGCACTCACTACTTAGTTGGGGCTCCTTTTGCCTAAATTACTGCAGCAATGTGGCGTGGCGTGAAGTCGATCAGTCTGTGGCACTGCTCAGGTGTTATGAGAGCCCAGGTTGCTCTGATAGTGGCCTTCAGCTCTTCTGCACTCTTGGGTCTGGCATATCGCATCTTCCTCTTCACAATACCCCATGGATTTTCTATGGGGTTAAGGTCAGCCAAGTTTGCTGGCCAAATAAGAACAGGGATACCATGGTCCTTAAACCAGGTACTGGTAGCTTTAGCATTGTGTGCAGGTGCCAAGTCCTGTTGGAAAATGAAATCTGCACCTCCATATAGTTGGTCAGCAGCAGGAAGCATGAAGTGCTCTAAAACTTCCTGGTATACAGCTGCGTTGACCTTGGACCTCAGGAAACACAGTGGACCAACACCAGCAGATGACATGGTACCTCAAACAATCGCTGACTATGGACACTTTACACTGGACCTCAAGCAACGTGGATTGTGTGCCTCACCCCTCTTCCTCCAGACTTTGGGATCTTGATTTCCAAAGGAAATGCCAAATTTACTTTCATCAGAGGGCATAAATTTGGACCACTCAGCAGCAGTCCAGTCCTTTTTGAAGCGAGACGCTTCTGACCCTGTCTGTTGTTCAAGAGTGGCTTGACACAAGGAATGCTACAGCTGAAACCCATGTCTTGCATACATCTGTAGTGGTTCTTGAAGCACTGACTCCAGCTGCAGTCCACTCTTTTTGAATCTCCACCACATTTTTGAATGGGTTTTGTTTCACAATCCTCTCCAGGGTTATACCTATTGCTTGTACACTTTTTTCTATCACATATTTTCCTTCCCTTCGCCTCTCTATTAATGTGCTTGGACACAGAGCTCTGTGAACAGCCATCCTCTTTGTAATGACCTTTTGTGCCTTGCCCTCTTTGTGCAAGGTGCCAATGGTTGTCTTTTGGACAACTGTCAAGTCAGCAGTCTTCCCCATGATTGTGTAGCCTACATAACTAGACTGAGAGACCATTTAAAGGCCTTTGCAGGTGTTTTGAGTTAATTAGCTGATTAGAGTGTGGCACCAGGTGTCTTCAATATTGAACCTTCTCACAATATTCAAATTTTCTGAGATACTGAATTTGGGATTTTCCTTAGTTGTCAGTTAGAAAACATCAAAATAAAAAGAAATAAACATTTGAAATATATCGGTCTGTGTGTAATGAATAAATATAATATACAAGTTTCACTTTTTGAATGGAATTAGTGAAATAAATCAACTTTTGATGATATTCTAATTATATGACCAGCACCTGTATATTCTCATTTAATTGCAAATAATATGTAGTCAAGTACCTGAAACCATTACATTCACTTAAGTAAATTCCTTTAAAGTATATTATTGTGTGCTTCTTTTTTTAAAAGGGTATTCTCATTCTAGAGAGCACTTTATTGGACAAAAATATCTATATTTGCATGCAAGATTAATTAAGTGTGTGTTTATGCTAGAGGTTTCTTCTCTAATAGCTTCAAAGCTAACTGTTTGTAGCAACGAACTCTGATTAAGAGCAAAAGCTTTGTGTTCACTATATTCAGAAAGTCTGTTTAGGTTGTAAATAACATGCCAACAGTTTGCACAGCTTTAAATACGCCTGATGAAGTGATGAAGATGAAGTGTAAATGACGATATAATTAGATGTATATGAAATGGGACTTAGCGCTGCTTATTCATGACCAACAAACGGCTCACCATATCTGCAGCTTGATTTTCTTCCCATTGATCTCGATAGTTCTGATTTTGAAATCAATTCCTGGCAACAGAGAAAAAGAGAAACAATCAATGCCTTGCTGGTGAGTGGACAAATACTTTTTGGGGGTTTTTTTGCATTCCAGCTAGTCTCACACAAATGTGCCAAGCAACAATAAACTCAGCATTTTAGTTTGTTCTCTGTATTTCTGACCTTGTGGCCTATTGGGTAAAGCCTCAGACTGAGGCGAGACCTTTGAGAAGGCACCAAACCCCAAACTGGGCACCGTAGCAAAAAATGGCTGCCCACTGCTCCGGGTGTGTGTGTGTGTGTGTGTGTGTGCTCTTGGATGGGTGAAATGCAGAGCATGAATTCCAAGTATGGGACATACTTTTCCACACATCACTTTAACTTTCAGTTTTTTCACTTTCAAACCTATTGATGGTGTGAAGAGATGATAATATTTCTAATAAAGAACTGAATCACAATGAAGGATTTTAAGATAATGTATGGCACAAAAAGTGGCATTCAGTGCAAATTTAGAAAAATTAATAATAAAATATGTCTTGCACAACTAGTCAAATGAGTTGCTCTGTGGTGTGGTTTTCCTGTGGAAAAATGTCTAATGCTACAACAATATAGTGGTTTAAGATCTGGTCTGGTAAACTAGAGGTTTATACCAAATAAGTGGTCTTGCCTTAAGCACAAACCTAACTAAATTTAGCTAGACTCCATCGGTGAGACTTCTATCTTATGTCATTTGTCAAATAAAAAAAGTTCACACACTTTCACTTTAGTGGATGTGAGTTGTGATTGAGCAAAAACCAATCCCATTTTCTTCAGAAAATGTCAAAATTGAGTTGTTTGTTGGCATTTTAGTCAATGAAACATGGTTATTACATTAGAGTGAAGAACAAATAATTTAACATGCAATTTCACATATGTGACCCTGAACCTGGACCTTAAGTGGCGATATACAGTACAGACCAAAAGTTTGGACACACCTTCTCATTCAAAGAGTTTTCTTTATTTTCATGACTATGAAAATTGTAGAGTCACACTGAAGGCATCAAAACTATGAATGAACACATGTGGAATTATATATGGAATTATATACATAACAAAAACATGTGAAACAACTGAAAATATGTCATATTCTAGGTTCTTCAAAGTAGCCACCTTTTTCTTTGATTACTGCTTTGCACACTCTTGGCTTTCTCTTGATGAGCTTCAAGAGGTAGTCACCTGAAATGGTCTTCCAACAGTCTTGAAGGAGTTCCCCCGAGAGATGCTTAGCACTTGTTGACCCTTTTGCCTTCTGTCTGCGGTCCAGCTCACCCCTAAACCATCTCGATTGGGTTCAGGTCCGGTGACTGTGGAGGCCAGGTCATCTGGCGCAGCACCCCATCACTCTCCTTCTTGCTCAAATAAACCTTGATGCCTTCAGTGTGACTCTACAATTTCCATAGTCATGAAAATAAAGAAAACTCTCTGAATGAGAAGGTGTGTCCAAACTTTTGGTCTGTACTATATACAGCACCGGAAAGCTGAATAAATAAGCTTTACATTGAGGTATGGTTTATTAGGATCGGATAATATTTTGCCGAGATACAACTATTTGAAAATCTGGAATCTGAGGGTGCAAAATAATCAAAATACTGAAAAAATTGCCTTTAAAATTGATATGAAGAAATGCACATTACTAATCAAAAATTAAGTTTAGATAAATTTACAGTAGACAATTTGCTAAATGTCTGATTTTTGGCATAAAAGTAAAATTGATCATTTCGACCCATACAATGTTTTTTTCTACAAATATACCCCAGTGACAAAAGGTTGGTTTTGTGCTCCAGAGTCACATATTAGTTGTGCATAACCATCCACAACACTCTAGTATCGTGATGGTGAGTTTTGATTGAGTGATCACTATTCACATTTTCGTCAGATAATGTAGTGTCAGTCAATGACACAAATGTTTAATACATTTACATTCAGTAATTTAACAGAAGCTTTTAGCTACAGCTAAAATGAGGAACATAATTTATCAAGCAGATTAGTTAAGCAATATCACAACCCTCAGAGAAGTGAGGGGAAGTGCAGAGTGTCCACAACCGGGGTCCTGGGCGTTCTGGCACAAGAAAACAGATGCAAGTCATAAGCTCGGCTGCATTGGCGGAAGAATGCTGAGATGGGCTGAGCGAATATCACAAGAGCATGATGAGGATTCACACAGTACAGCCCTCTGTTCATGGTCAAGTCTACTATGACCCCGCACAAAGAAACTGTACTTTCCCCAGCACCCCGTGCTGATGTTGGTACCAAAATGTTGTATATGCAGACTGACCGTGATGATTTCTAACATCTCAACGTCAACATTTCAGCAAAATTGCTGCTTTTTAACAGAGAATGGAAAATGGGCTTTAAATACAACTAAAGTCTGAAAGAAAGTCAAGGCTCAGAGACCCCATTGCAAGACAGCATTGCAAACAAAGGCAGAGGGGGCGGTGACGTTTTAATCAGATGGAAAAACCGACAAAGGAAATGACTAAAGTCTCTGTGCAGGCCGACGAAAGACAACTGTGCAATGTTCACACGTACAACAAAATCATTTTCTTAAGCCAAATTTTGTCTAAAAATGTACTTGAGATTTGAAACTGTATAAGATATTCAAGATATATATATAAAAAAATAGCATTTTTTATGTAAAAAATAAGAGTTTCTTTATCAGCATCTATGGTTCCATGAAGAACCTTTCCGTTACACAAAAGGTTCTTTATACTGAAAAAATGTTCTTCACACTAGGAGAAAATATGTAAATATATGTTTAACTATTGAGCACAGAATACTTCTTATGTAGCATCACTTTTTAAAGTGTATGTATTAAAAAAAGTGTCTTTTTAACTTTGTTGTTGTTGTTGTTTATTTGATCATGCTGACAATTTTTTTTATAAATAAAAAAGAAAGAAAGAAAGAAAGAAAAATGGTTACTTGAGCATTTGCAATGTCACTAGCAAGTCTTCACCCTGCATACTTATCAATGATTTATAGAAAGTTTTCTGCGTCATGAAGATGCACATTCCTTCTTTCTCACGGTCACAGAAAAATTACTATAATATGGATGATAATGATTATAATATGGAAAACAGCATCTTCCCATTGTTTAAACCTGAATGCTACAACAAAACGTCTAACAGCAATGTATTGAGTGGCTTCTGTCCATCGGCGTGAACATAAAATGCCTATTTAACTCAATGCACTGTTTGTGTTTCCCTTGAGTAGACTTCTGTATGAACTTTAAGGCCATAAGTCAGCAGGGTTTGACAGGTTAAAAGTAGATACAGAACTGGTCAGCAAAATATAACTTTCACACCTTCACAGAGCTGACAGCATTGTTTCTGGAATATATATATATATATATATATATGTGTGTGTGTGTGTGTGTGTGTGTACACACATCTGTCTATATATATTTAAAATGATATATAAATAAATTATCTAGACAGATAGATAGATATATAGATAGATAGATAGAAATATTTGTTTAAATATGTCTACATAAGCAAGCTGAGTCTCTCATAGGCCTGTGCATTTCTAAACAAATCCAGATGTTTTAATGTAACACGTAATCACGTGATTTATTAAAACACACACACAGGTGCTTTTTAACCTACTTTACCAATGCAAATTAAACTAGAAACGTCATTACAACAGCGTTACTGTATCTGATCACTATTGTCCTGCAGATAACGGGACACCGTCCAGTCCCTTCTACCAGATCACCGGTGAACTGACCGATTGTGGAGATGAAGGTGGTGTTAAACGCGTCCTCGCTGAATCTGAACAGCAGACATGTCTTTCCCACTCCACTGTCTCCTATTAGCAAGAGTTTGAAGAGATAATCGTAAGTCTTCGCCATTTACCGAGCCGGTATTCCGTTTATGATTGACACTGCACAGTTTCCCTTGTTCAAGGCATTGACACACAAATCATAGGGTCTCGAGCGAGGGCGGAGCCTCGTGGTGTGACGTCAGTGCCATGTCTCCCGCGTGATTGGTCAGTGCAGTTTCTAGGCGGACTCCCGAAGCTACATTACACGAAGTAAGGTTTTAAAAGTGTAGACTTTTACATCTTTAAAAGTTTTTTTTTACTGATATTGATCAGATAATTAACACTAAGAGTAAAGTTTTTTCTTTAGAAAATCTTTGGACATTGTTTTTTTTAATTATTATTATTATTTTATTTATTTATTATAATTTGATATTTTCATATTTCATATTTCATATTTATTTATTGATTGATTCATTGCATTTTGTATATATATATATATATATATATATATATATATATATATATATATATATATATATATATATATATATATATATATATTATATTCAATTTCCACAATAACAAAGTTTTACTTAAAAATCAATATTAATAATATACACAACTGTCTTTCTCATTCATTTACAAAAAAAAGAAGAAATAAATAAATACAAAATGCAATAAACAACGGTATCCAAATGGATAATTTTGCTTATCTATTTGAAAAAAAAAATGACGTTCTTCAATTTATTGTCCACAGTATTGAAAATAATTGTGAAGTGGTGCTGCCATTCAAAACCACTAAGGGACGCAGTCACAAGATGTGCCAGCTGAGTGTAGGTTTACTCAAAGTTTGCCTTTAGGTCAAATAAGAATAAACAACTAGAAGGTACATTTCCTGAAGAAAATGTGAGTGGTGCTTGCAGTGGCAAAACTCGCCCCTCTGTTGCTAGGGTGTTGCAATGAGGTTGCTATGGTGGTTACTAGGGAACCCTGGGTGGTTGCTAGGGTCCACATGATGGTTGCTAAGGTACCAAGGGTGGTTGCTAGGGTAATCTGGGTGGTTGCTAGGGTCCCGGTAATGGTTGCTAGGGCCGTTGCTAAGGTACACAGGGTGGTTGCTAGGGTAATCGGGTAGGTTGCTAGGGTGTTGCTATATGGTTGCTAGGGTACTCTGGGTGGTTGCTAGGGCGGTTGCTAGGGTCCCCATGATGGTTGCTAGGGCCGTTGCTAGGTTACCCAGGGTGGTTGCTAGGGTAATCGGGGTGGTTGCTAGGGTGTTGCTATGTGGTTGCTAGGGTACCCGGGGTGGTTGCTAGGGCGGTTGCTAGGGTCCCCATGATGGTTGCTAGGGCCGTTGCTAGGGTACCCAGGGTGGTTGCTAGGGTAATCGGGTTGGTTGCTAGGGTGTTGCTATGTGGTTGCTAGGGTACCCGGGGTGGTTGCTAGGGCGGTTGCTAGGGTCCCCATGATGGTTGCTAGGGCCGTTGCTAGGGTACCCAGGGTGGTTGCTAGGGTAATCGGGTTGGTTGCTAGGGTGTTGCTATGTGGTTGCTAGGGTACCCGGGGTGGTTGCTAGGGCGGTTGCTATGGTAACCTGGGTGGTTGCTAGGCAGTTGCTACGGTACTTGGGGTGGTTGCTAAGGTGTTGCTAGGCGGTTGCTAGGGTGTTTTGGCTGGTTGCTAGGCAGTTGCTATGGTCTCCTGGGTGGTTGCTATGATGTTACTAGGTGGTTGGTAGTTGTCACAGATGATCACTATGTAGTTATTATAGAGTTTTTAGCCCATTTGAGCACTTAGCTAATCACTATTAGCAAGTAGCTAATCACTGCTAGCATGACTAGCATGTTGGAAGTCCAGTGTGCTAGCATGAGTCAAAAAATCCAACCGCCATGTCTGTACGATGTTCTGATGCAGAGATATAGGTCGTGCAAAACGGTTGCTAGGGTACTCCGTTTGGTTGCTATGGAGTGGCTTGGCAGCTGCCAATGGTGATACTTCAAAGGCTGCTCGCCAATATAAACCAACCCCCATGCCTCTACGATGTTCTGATGCGGAGATATAGATCTTGCAAAACGGTTGCTAGGGTACTGTGTTTGGTTGCTAGGGAGTGGCCTGGCAGCTGCCAATGATGATACTCCATTGGTTGCTTGCTAATATAAACCAACCCCCATGCTTCTATGTCTTTCAGATGTTAAGATATCTTTCTTTACTTTGGGTTGCTAGGTAGCTCTTAATGGTTGCTAGGGCGTGGCTAGGTTGTCTTGAAGGAGATACATGATTGGCCGTTTGCTGCCCGAGTCAAATGAGCCCACCCTCATGTTTCTATGACACTTCTATCCAAAGTTATTCATTTGATCTTTTTCAATGGAAGTCTATGGGGCTTGTTGCTATGGTGCTCTATATGGTTGCTAGGGCGTGGCTTGATAGCTTCATAATGATCCTGAGAGTCTGATTGGTTGCCTGATTCAAATGAGCCCACCCCCTTGTCTCTATGACTATGTGATCCATAGTTATGTTCAATGCAAAATCCCTATGTAATTTCCCATTGTAGGAAAAACACAGTGTTTCATGGGCGATCCCTCACCATTGGCTTAGTATGGGGCAACTTTGGGGGGCTCTTGCGCCCCAGGGGTACAACTTATACCCCATTGCGGGGTATGATCGCGCACAGCCTGATAGCCCCTCCAAATGTGGTGATTCACATGTTTCTGCGAAATTCTCACTCGGAGCTACGATCCGTCAAAGTTGGCCGCAATGCATTGTCTATGGGATTTATTGCCCGATTTATCGCCCGCCGGACGAACATCGTACGCCCGATCGCTTATAAAAGTCATAGCACACCATTCCCGTATAGGCCGCACGATTTGACGCCTGTTTCGTTGGTCTGTGACGAAAACTGCGGGACTAGTTACGCGCCGAAATTTGTACGGATCTATAAGAAGAAGCAGAATAATAATAAGTATGTGAGATAATAGTAGTAGTGCTTTGCCTCCGGCAAGCACCACTAATAACACTACTGTTTAAAATGAACAAGTTAATGTATCCCGTAGTGACGGGAGCTGTGCCGCATCTCATTAGCTCGAGCTCTGAGAATTACCATTAATGTTGCCAGTACGGGAATTATTAATCTAAAAGGTTTACTTGTTTTGGTTTGATTTGTTACAATTTTTAATTTGTAACACACACACACACACACACACACATATTTATTTATTTATTTATATGATAGGAGAAAATTGTTAGCCTTAATGCAATGTAAAGCGTCTGCTAAATGCATGGATATATATATATATATATATATATATATATATATATATATATATATATATATATATATATATATATATATATATATATATATATATATATATATATAACGTTACATATATAATTATATTGTGTAAAGCTGTGATCAATGTTCTTTGAGATATGAGCTGACTGTCAGCAACATTTCGCCAACTCGCTCGCAATCACGTTGTCGTGCTAATGTAATAGTCAGGAAATCCCGGTAATGTTTTTATGAGGTATAATGTATAAAGGCGTGTTTTATTATGGAGCATGCCTGGACATGTCTCGTCAGATGTGCTTTATGAAGCTACGCGTGGCAACCCTGCACTCATCGAGAGACTCGAGGAGAGAAGCAGATCGACGGCTCGAATGTGAATATCAGCAGCTCCACACAATGCCTGTAAGTACGTTACCTCAGCTAGACAACGATTCTCACATTTGACAGCTTTTAATGTAAACTATCTTCTGGCGTTTTTATATCAGCTCGGTTGCTGGATATTTTACCCGTGCGGTAAACATGGGAAAAGTCTGATTTCACGTGGTGCTACCATAGAGGTGCTACGCAGGGTTCAGATAGGGCCTAATGTTTCACTTACACGAGTGATACATAAACTTGTGCAATGCACAGTAAAGTGATAGCTTGGATAAGACCGATGTTTTATCAGTGTTTTTAAAACTATGGTATTGTAGTTTTCAGACTGACAATGATGAGTGAACAATATGGCTGTTGAAAAAATATTGTTGTGTCCAAAGAAGCGTGGTGTCAGTCGGTAGTGTTTTTGTTACATAAATATAAACTAATTTTGCCTAAATAGTAGATTTAATTATTAACATAGTCAAATGACTTATATTGTTGGAGGAAGTGTATATTAACTTTTATGGGGGATGCGTGCCAGAGAGAAAAACAGAATTATATGTCATGTTTTTAAATATTTTATTTGGTTAAAATCAGAGTATTTACATTACACACCTTTTAAAATTAAAGTATTTACATACTTGCTTATATGAAATGTATATAAAGTTATAGTAAATATTTTATGTGTGTGTAATTTTATGTAAATAAACCCAAAACATTTCTTTTCACATAATGTACACACACACACATATGTGTGTGTGTGTACATATACACTAACTATTTATATGTGTTTGTGTAATTATATGTACATATTTTATAGTAATATTTATTTGTAATTATTTTATATACAAAACAAAAAACAATATTTTAACTAGGGCTATCACCAATGAATATTTTGGTAATAGAATAATTATAATAAATTTTGTTTTGGCAATAAAAATAGACCTAAGTGAACAGTAGCCTTTAAAATGACTTAAAATTCATATATAATGGCAATGAGGCAATAATAATGATTTCAAATAAACTATCAAACGCAAGTAATCATATGGTTTTATTGAACAAAACTGGTAAAATACATATTATAAACAGAAGATTACACATTATAATTACGCATCATATCAAATGCCTGTGTAGATTGTTTTTACACTTTTAACGGTGTGATCTATTCCTTGTTTAATATTGACTAAACAACATTTATTTCAAATGTCCGCTTAATCTTTAATATTTGGCCATTTCTTTACGATGGAAGAGCTACAGCCGCTGTGATTTCCTAAATATGTTGACATCAAAACAGTTACTCAACAAGGATGAAATCCAATCTGTTACTTTTTCAAACCCAGTACCCAAATTGAATCGAGGAATCGTGACAGCCAGCCCTAATGTGAACTATATTTTAACAGCTGGCCAAAGATCTGCTGAACCCGTCCTTTGATATTGAAAGAAGACAGCATAAGAAGAAAAGGCTTGTGCAGAGTCCCAACTCGTACTTCATGGATGTAAAATGCCCAGGTTTGAGATCTTCATTAGAAAGGTTTGGTTGCCTTATCATGTGTAATATATCACTTGTAGGAAATGTTATCTTTCCTGTTTCTCTCCCTACAGGTTGTTATAAGATCACGACTGTGTTCAGTCATGCGCAGACGGTTGTGTTGTGCGTCGGGTGTTCAACAGTGCTCTGCCAGCCCACAGGAGGAAAAGCAAGACTGACCGAGGGTGTGTATTTGCTGAATGATTGTAAACAGATCCAGGCTTTTACATCATAACTAACTATAAATCACAATATTTGATCCAGTTTCTCAAGCTACGCATTTTCTTTTTTCAAATAGGTTGTTCTTTCAGAAGAAAGCAGCACTGAGAAGAATGAAAATGAAGTGATGCTTTGAATACAAAGATTTGTGCCACTTCTTAATATCTTAATTTTTCATTGATTACAGTGAATGGACTTTAAATATGATTATGAATGATGCATGGCAGGTTCTTTCTACCATCAGTTCAGTGCTTCTTAATACAGTTTCTTTTGCATGATACAATTGCATCCTGCAATTTAATCCAAACAAAGATATTGAAAACAGTCAGTGCTGTATTTTCAGTTTAATTTCTCATCCCATGTGATATTCAGCTCCTCGGCGTCATGTTATGTAATTTATCTTTTATTGCTGAAACCTTTCATATCTATCTGCACTACCATTTAAGTTTGGGGAGGGTATAGATTTTCGGCAAGTCTCTCGAGCTCACCAAGGCTGGGTTTATTTGATGAAAAAAACAGTAATATTGTGAAATATTAAGATAATTTAAAATAACTTTTTTGGTTTTATGATGTAGTTTATTTCCGTGATGCATACTTTTTTTCAGCATCATTACTCCAGCCTTCAGAGTCACATGATCCTTCAGAGATCATTCTAATTTACTAATTAGGGTTTCTTATCATCGAAACTTATTATTTTTGTGGAACCCTTTTTTTTCCTCAGGATTCTTTTGTGAATATAATATTCAAAAAAGCAGCATTTATTTAAAGTGGATTTTTCTTTACTATAACTTTATCGATTTGATGTATCCTTGATTAAATGTATTGATTTCTACAAAAAAAAAAAAAAATCTTACTGACCCCAGACTTTAAATTGGATGTGAGGGTTTTATATAATATACAATTAGCTAGAAAACTATAAACTGTAAATGTTTTACATTAAATTTTTTTGAATTGCTTTAAATCACTTGGCAGTTGTGTAAAGAAGGGATTTAATTAAATGTTTTATTTGTGAACAATAAAACACATTTTAAGGAAAGAAACAACGCAATAAATGTATGGTGTGTCACATTCTTAAAAAATTTACAAATACAGATTTTCAACTGGCAAAAAAAAAAAACAAGTACAGCACCCACTCAACCAAAGCACATCGACAGATTATTATACAAAAGTAAACAGGTTCAAACATACGGAATACATTTACATGCAAATTTAAACAACTACAAAATTTTATTTGTAAATTAATTAGTTATCGAAAATAGATGCTTTAATTAAATGTCTGGTGATAATCATTTATGGTGGTAATTGCAAAAAAAGTAATAATCCTGGCTCCTCATCAGAAACTTCAGAAAGAATTCCAATGGTGGCAAGAAAATGGTCCGTTTCATAAGGCTTGGTGAGGAAATTCTTGCTGTACATAATGCTCGGCAAGAATTCAATGTAACCGGCCTAATATTCGGTGTATATTTGCAGTCACACAAGAATTGCACCAGTGTTTCTTATGCATGAGATTTACTGAGTCTGGCACTGGACGCCACTATGCCTGGGACCTTCGTCTTCATCGTAGGCTTCACCGCCGTAGTTTCTCTTTTGTCTTTCATAGTCTAGTTCACACAGGTCCACCTCTTCCATATCATCTGACATCATGACGTGATCTCTGACAGGAAGTAGCCTCTCCAGGTCAGGCATCATGTGCTCAGGTAGCCAGTGTTTATCTGGGAACTCAATCTGAGGGAACAGAAAGCCTTCTGTAAGATATGACCGGCTCAACACAAATTACAACTTAATTATTGTTTGCCTTCTAGTTTTTCCTCTATTATCGTTTTTTGTTTTTATACACTTTTTTTTTTCCCTATAAGTTGCAAAGCAATATACTATAAAATATCAATTAAGAAATTAAATAATTATCAAAACAATCCCACATTATATTAAATTACTCTAATGTGCATTCAATTAGGTTTTATTAGTAACTTGTTTTTCTTTTAGCAGTGCTCTCTTTAAAAGCAATTAATTTTGTTCCTAGAAGATGCTAACTAAAATGTAAATAAATATTATAATAATCATATTTTTTATTTATTTTCAGTATTTTGAGTTAATGTCTACAGTAAATAAGTTTATACCAAATTAGTTTTGTTCTTAGAAGAGGCAAAGAAAATCTTAATACAAACGGTAAAATAATACAATATATTAGTAATATAATAGTATGGTTATTAATTATCAAAAAACTGATTTAAAATTAATTTGTCTTATTTAATTTATAACTTGGCAGTAGGCCATCTATTTATTGTTCGTTTCTAGAAGATGTGAAGCAACATCAAATAAAATAAACCATAATGCAATAAAAATAATAATAGTAATATAATCAGATTAGTTTAGCTGAAATGTGTAACACGCAGTACTGCCTTACCTCAAACTGTATGATGAGAAGACCTTTCTCATAAGGGTCTCTATACAAAGGCATTCCCTCATTATGAATACATTTTACATCATTAGGTCTTATTACTTTGCCTAAAACAAAAAATAATAAAAATTCAGATGAATCCAAATCTATTTATTTCATAGTTTAAATGTTTAATTTGATCAAAATATAATTCTCAAATAATAAACTCATATTCTACACAAAGATACAGTTTATAGGACATACCTGGAGCTGACTGGATGAGCAACAATCGGTTATCTAGCGTACGAACTGTTTTTTTAAACCCACAGAGCGCTTCCACCAGCTTGATCTTCATCTTCATGATCAGATTGTCATTATTTCTTTGGAAGACGGGGTGTTCTTTCAAGTCCAGTACGATTATAACATCACCAGGCTCCAGTCCAGGCTCTTGATCTCCTTCTCCGTGGAATGTGATCTTCTGGCCGTCCTTCATACCTGTGACAAAGACCATCATTAGTATGTTTCTAGAATACTTTAGAAGGTAGTTAGGCCTGGAACTATCCAAAGTTCTTCTACCTTTGTCAATATGGACTTCAAGAATCTTCTTCTTGCGTTCTACTTTGTGTCCATTGCAGTTTTTGCAGCGGTCCTTGGAGTTGAACCTCTCTCCCTGTCCTTGGCAGTCGGAGCACATGCTCTGGATCTGCTGGATCATTCCCGGTCCGATCTGTTGCACCTGGACCTGAACCCCTCTCCCTTTGCATGTTGAGCATTTTTCAATTGCGCCTTTTTTGCCCCCATAACCTGCAAAATAGATCATTTACATATGATATATTTAAATCACCACTGGGTCTTGAACTACAATATTATTATAACAATCTTCCCATTTAACAAACTCAGTAGACTAGTAACCTTCTTACCGTCACATTTCTCACAGATCACATTCTTCTGAAGACCAAGTTTTCTTGTTGAGCCATTGTACAATTCCTCCAGTGTCACTCCCAGCTGGTGAACCACATTCTTGCCTGAAAAAAATAACAGTATTAGCTACCAACAACCAGGATATGAAACACTGAAGTGCACGAACTATATTTAAGACCCCCAAAACCTTTCATTAATTTCCCATGGGGGGATGCTACAAAACACCACAGCTGCTCACTGCCACCTGCTGCAGTAAATAAAATGTCTCACCTCTTCTTTCTCTCTGCATTCTGCCTCCGCCACCAAAGAACATGTTGAAAATGTCCATGGGAGATCCTCCTCCCGTGCCTCCTTCCTTTATGGCTTGTTCGCCACCTTGGTCATACAAATCCCGCTTTTTGGGATCTGACAGGACCTCGTAGGCTTGTGATATGAGTTTAAACTGGTGGAATAGAAAAGATACTTATAGTACTGATTTTAATAATCCATGCATAAACACTTCCCATCATGCATCAGTTTCCACGAAGCATATAATAACAGTTCAGTTCTACTGAAGACCTAAGTGCCATAAAGCCTTCCTGTGTCAGGTATTTTCCTTTAATAATTAACTAAATTATAGTATTAGTATTTTAAAATGATATTATTATTATTATTATTATTATTATATTATATAGATTACCTTTCTTCTTTGCCACTTGTTGAGCGTTTCTCTTTTTTTTTTCTTTACCTCAATTTATTTAGTTATTTTTCTTTCTTTCACTTAGGCTTTTTTACAACACTTTGTATTAGGATTATTAATTTCCCCCCAACTTTAACCATTTAATATTTTTGTCATTTTATCACATTTTGTCATTTCTTACTTTAATATTTTGGATTTCTTTTTTTTTCCTCCATGATTTTTATTTGTGTTGATTTTTGGCAATTGGAAGTTTGGTCTCTTCCTCTCAAAGACAGTTCTAACAAATATCTAAGTAAAAACAGATAAAACAACATAAAATAAAACAAGATATATATTTAGAAAATAATATTTAGTAAAAAAAAAAAAAAAAAACAGAAATAATTATTTGCATCCATATATGCGGATAAATCTCAAAGCAATGTTCAGAGACGCATGACGCAGCTCACATGATTGTTCGGGACACTTCCAGAAAGTTCCTCTCTTTTCTGTCGCTGTATTTATCACTCAACGTGAAACATGATACGGTGTCCAGTAAGTCTCCACTTACTTTCTCGCCTTCATTCGGGTTTTTATCCGGGTGATATTTCAGCGCCAGTTTCCGATATGCCTTCTTGATCTCGTCCAGCGAGGCTTTGGGACTCACGCCGAGCAGATCGTAGAAACCGGTTTCTCGAACCATCTTTGACAGGAATCAGCTACAGAGAACAGAAACACACCATATCAACAGTCCTGCCTAGTCTTCCTATGATTTAGTTAAAAGGCATAATGAATGCAGTGTTTATTCATGAAACTAGACATACATATAATACATTTAACAATATTAGAGCAGGTTAATGTAAGCTGTGACTTGAATAACAACAGAATGTAGGCTAACTTACATGAAAGCTAAAGTGATACTCAAACTGTACGTTACGTTACATTAGACTCTAGAGAATACTTCAAATAAAGCTTCGCGGGCGGTGTTTGTGTGTTATGAGTTTGATAATACTCACAGGAATAAAAGAAAAGGAAAAGCCGGTTCGCTCGCTGTTTCGCGTCGCGTGCGTCTCTCTGCTTCTGTGACTGTTGTTCTTCTGCCCGA
This sequence comes from Carassius gibelio, assembly GCF_023724105.1. Lineage (NCBI taxonomy): Eukaryota > Metazoa > Chordata > Actinopteri > Cypriniformes > Cyprinidae > Carassius > Carassius gibelio. The sequence goes on along the minus strand of NC_068395.1, from coordinate 10,948,430 downwards.
GCGCCGCGCGCGCTGTTGCTCTTATATAACGCCTCGCGCTCCAGAACCTTCTCGAGCTTCGGTGCGAAGCATAGATGGAACAAGGAAATGCAGCCTCACATGGGATTTGAGATACTTTTACGGTCTCCAGACAGTTATGAATGAATGAATTATTTTGTTTTCGCATGCCAACAACAACAATAATAATAAAGACAAATTTAATATATAGAACGTAGCTATATTACTAAAGCAAATCTAACGTTGTGCCAAGTCAAATCATAGCGCCTTATACAATACATTAAAGGCTGTTTGAGAGCAGCTTTACATGGATAAACAGGAAAATAATTATTTAAAAATGGGAAATGATTCAGTGTCATTCCAAAAATCTATTTGCCTTTAGATTTTTTGTGGCAATTGCTCGGCAGAGGTCGCTCTTTAACAATGCAAACGTTTCATCAGGCTACAGGATGGTGGATATATTACGTTTAGTTGTGATTATATTTATTTTAGTGTCATTTTAATTTAATTTTATTTTTGTACATAAACTGTTGAAACTGGACACCAGCTGAAATAACAAGTTAAATCCTGATAGCAATAAAGCAATAAAAAATATGAATCAGGACTATCGAGGGAGGGGCTTTGTGCTATGACGACAACTCCTCATTCTCAATACACTCACCCGTCAAATTGCTTGGTAAAACAAACTGATAATCAGCCATCACATGGCAGCAACTCGATGCATTTAGGCATCTACCCACATAGCAAACGGACTTGGCCCAAATGTGGCCTCAAGGTGGCACTGCTGGCCTAATGTCGGCAATGGCATGTACTCTTTCAGCCAGAGCTGGGCCATGTGTGGCAATGACGGCACGGCGGGGATCCGGCAAACAACATGAGGGCCGATTGTTGATGGGAGGAGTGTGGCCCAGATCAGTCAGGTGATAATATGTGGCCCAAGTCAGGCTAAGATCTGGCAGCATATTATGACCCATGATAAGCAAGATAAAATGTAATACAATATTGCATGTTAATGGTTAAATGATCACATACATTTTAATGAAGTGTAGTATTGTTAAAATGTAGTCTAAATGGCTAGTCAAAACAGAATAAAATATTATCATTTAAATATTAATCAAATCAGTCAAGTGCATTAAACTGCACTTAATTATAATTGTATTAAATGTTATATTATAGGTGGCCTGCATATATGAAAATAAAACACCTAACCCTAAAAAAAATCTAACAAAAGGTTTCTCAGCTGTTTTTTGTAGTATTACACTCTAAAAACTGCTGGGTTAAAAAATAACCCAACCTTAACCACGCTGCTGGGTCACTATTGGACAGAACACGCGCTGGGTTGGTTTGACCCAAGTGCTGGGTTTTACCGTTTAACCAATATTACTGGGTCATTCATTTGACCCAACCAGTGGACAAAATTAACCCTCTTGCTGGGTTAAGTCAAACAAATAGTTTAGTCAAATAAATAGTTATTAATTAATAATAAATAGATTATTTCCTGTCTCACTGCCTTTATACATTAGTTACAAATATATTTTATATTACAAATGTAAAATAATTATTGTCTCTGTAATACAATAAACCAGAGAGGCCATGTATATGTGATTTCAATCTCATTTAATTTAAAACATATTATTTCTTTAAAAACAATACATTTCTTTAATACTTTGTTTGTATACAATATTGAATACATTCTTTGCCCCCCCATCCTCTGACATTCACCCTTCCCCACAGACTTTATAACAAATGTAAATATGTCCAAATATTCAGGCATTAAAAGTCATTAAACAACTAATTTGAACTCTCATACGATTACAATTTAATTTATTAAGATGTGTTGTTTTAAGAACAGCAAGAAAATACATTTTAAAATCATCTACATATGCCTAACCTGATTTTACCAAGTGAGACATGTTCCTGGGACAACATCGTTGTTGACCCTGGAACAACATTGTGATTAACCAATCAGATTTGAAGAACCAGTTTATAGATTTTGTGAAGTTTATGCTTAAAATCAGTGTTTGGTGCTTGTACATCAGTGTCATCCATCTATCATTTCCTCTGATTTTAGGGATTACTCATGGTTAAGGTTAGGTTTAGGTGTAGGGATATGGTTAAGAATATATTTTTGGAGTAAAATGTTGTTCCAGGGTCAACAAAATATGTTGACCTAGGAACACATCGGACTTGGCAAAATCAGGACGTGCATCTACATATCATGTGGGCCTGAAACCGCTGTTGTCCTCAAAAACTTTACAGAGGAGGACTCTTTTCCTTCAATTTGATATACAGCATGCTGGAGAAACTCCCAGGTGGGGAGACACTGCTTGGTGTACTGAACATCAAAAACAAAAAAAGCTTTAAAGCAAAGATTATCCGCCTCCAACAAAGACTCAGTCTCAATGGCGTGGCCTGGAATAATGGCAGAGGTCTGTGATGTCCCCCTTGTCTCATCACTGAGGCACAGAATGTGCAGCAATGCTCCAGTCATCTCATGGTTTAAATCAACCATGTTGGTCCCAACCTGTTGATTACACACAATAACTTAGAGTGCTGCAATATAACTGACATGCTAGTTAAGCTTTTTTGGTGGAAATATAAAATAAATTGTATTGCAAACATTACCAAATATGACAAAATGTGTATTTACATATTTATAGTAATGGTAATAAAAGAATAATTTGGACTAATATTATCAACATTTAGGCATTAAAAAAAGTCTAAATATTACTGTAATGTTGATAGTGTCTTTAACATTAAAACTCACAAACCCGCTTGTTAATTTCCTGACTGGCAGCACTGATGATCATTTAGATAAGCTTAGATAATTTTCATCTTAGATAATTTACATTTATGCATTTGGCAGATGCTTTTATCCAAAGTGACTTACATTGCATTTCAAGATAATACACATTTACATTCTTATCAGTTTTTGCTTTCCCTGGGAATCAAACCCATAATCTTGCCATTGCAAGTGCCAATGCTCTACTGTTTGAGCTACAGGGAAGATAATGTTACACAATAAAATGAAAGATGACATGCATGGTAGGGTATCATGTAAGTTTAAATTTTAAACTGGCGCCTGTCCATTGAAAATAATCCAGGCGGAAATTCCTTTACACTACTAATCATAGCCAGATGTGACGACACTTACTTTGATAAAGGCCTATAGTTTTCTCATTTAAATGTTATTCTTCAGGTAAAATGTTCTGTTCTTTGTTTATGGTTGTTTACTTACAGTACTTTTTGTTTTCTCATTTACTGGTTTGGTTCATTTGAAGCAATTTTCTTGATGTGGTTTAAATTCTAAATAACTGCTATAAGAACAAGCTAAAAATGAAGCACCATCACCAGTACTCGGACTTGCGATATAATAGCTTTATATTCTTAGTATACAGACAGACATTTCCAGTGAAATCGGACTCGACAGCTCAAATTATAAATCATTATTATAAATGTACCGTTGTGAATCGGGGGAAGTTAAAGGATTAGTTCTCCCCAAAATGAAAATGTCCTAATAATTTACTCACCAAAATGCCATCCAAGATATCCATGTCTTTCTTTCCTCAGTGCGAGAGAAATTATGTTTTTTGAAGAAAACATTTCTGGATTTTTCATCTAACAATGGACTTCATTGGTTACCATCGTTTTTAAGTCCAAATGCAGTTTCAAAAGTCTTTGAAGTGTTTAAACGGGCTGTACAAGATCACAGCTGAAGAAGAGGTTGTTATCTAGTGAAACGATAGGTCATTTTCATAAAAATTTGAAATTATAATTTATAGACTTTTTACCTTCAATAGTTCGGATTGAGCTGATCAACAAACAGACAGGGAACTACGTCATCACGTTGAAAGGTCATGCCGGCGCCGGCAGAAGTACCGCCCCACTGTTTACAATGCGACCATAAGTAGGAGGATAGTTCAAATAGTATTATTTGCAATTATATATATAGTAATAGTATTCAGTGAATATGAATAGTAAATTAATAACATTCTGATGAATATGAATAGTAGGCATGACCTTTCAACGTGATGACGTAATTCCCTGTCTGTTTGTTGATCAGCTCAGTCCGAACTATTGAAGGTAAAAAGTCTATAAATTATTTTTTAAAAATTAAAATGACCTATCGTTTCACTAGATAACAACCTCTTCTTCAGCTGTGATCGTGTACAGCCCGTTTAAACACTTCAAAGACTTTTGAAACTGCATTGATTTGGACTTAAAAAAGAATGGTAACCAATGAAGTCCATTGTTAGAAGAAAAATCCAGAAATGTTCTCCTCAAAAAACATAATTTCTCTCGCACTGAGGAAAGAAAGACATGAATATCTTGGAAGGCATTGGGGTTAGTAAATTATTAGGACATTTTCATTTTGGGGAGAACTAATCCTTTAAGGTGACTGGGACACTGGGAAAAGACACTGATCTTTCATGTACTTGCTCAATAACAGATTTTTGTAAAAATTTGTATCCAAAAAAAGTTACGAATTGCAGCTTACCTTAACTTTTGTTGGGTAAAGCTGCAGTCCATAACTTTTGGTGCTCTAGCAGTTAATAAACAGAACTGCATGTGTTTTGCGGAAGAACATTGTAACCGGAGTTACACGAGTCACACAGGTACTGTGCTCCTCCGCCAGTCTAAAATAGTCTGACTATAAAGACTTATTATATAGGTGTACCGTTAGTGATTCAGGATAAGACAAAAACACGATTTGGAAAATGGATTCATGATCTACTCACTCATTATATACTATTTGTAAATTTTGAACACACACAAAAAAAAAGGTTATGGACTGCAGCTTTCAAAATTATAAATATTGTAAATTATCAATATTGTAACCCTGAATTACTTTCATAGTTATCAAGCATATCAAACAGTGCAAACGTCCACCCTTATTGAAGTAGAAACACTAAGGGTGTACTCACACTAGGCACGGTTGCCATGAACCGGGCCCGAGTACGATTGTCCCCCCTCCCCACTCCCCCTCTGGCCTGCACTCACATATAGGGTTTCAGCATTCGTGCCGGAGCACGCTTACGTCATTATGGTGCAACGGTTTCGGGATAAACAGGAAGAGCGGCGCTCTATGAACACAATGGAGTGCATCGCTCTGTTTTCTTTGTGGATAATTTTGTGTTGTTTGGTCCACAACCTGTTGTTAAACAGATGTGTCGCCTTAGTGGCGCGAACATTTTCACGTAATCGTGCTGCTCGTATGAGGATGTTTGCAAGATAACAGCTAAAGTGCAGCAAGGACTTTGCAGTTTTTAGTTTTTTATGCGTTTTGCACCTCTGCCGTAGACCAAAGCGACCCTTTCCCTGCCATGTTGGTTTTGGAGCGTCGCAAAACCGTGATGCAAAGCGTCCTTTTCCGTGCCCCGGCACGGTTAGCGCTCACACTGCATGCGAACCGCGCCCGATTCCAACTGAACCGTGCCCTGGCCCACCTCTTCGAAGCGGGCCAGGGCCGGCTAATCGAGCCGCGCCCGGGCACGATTGGGAGCACTCACACTAGTCAAACGAACCGCGCTTTGGTGGTCAAACGCACTCGGGCACGGTTCAAACTGGCAGTGTGAGTACACCCTTAAGCAAAACTTACAGGTTGCATGTCAATAAATGACTTCTGGGCCTCCTCTGTGGTGGTTCTGAAGACCTTTCCTCCTCTCCTGCAGATGGATGGGGGAAGCAGAGTTGGCAGGACCTTCAAAGCTGTCTCCTCTTTAGCAGTTAAACAATTTGACCAAAATACATAAAGTTGCATTAACATCTATATAGTATGCTGTATATAACAATTCATATTTCTAAAGTAGCATTTCTGACTTTTCTTAACACTGATTATCTTTTCATCACAGAATCTGTCTGCACATAATTATCTGATAATTATGTGTTCACATGGGGAGTTTCTTGACGAAGTGACATCGCCAACTACTGACCTGGCATGCATACAGTCTTTTAAATCATTTTTGCAGATCCGTGTAAAAGGGGATTGTTTTTAAAACGTTGACGTCTGCTTTTAATACATCGTTGCCCTCTAAACATTTCTGACATTTCGGCCCACGGTCATATCCGTTTAAATCGGTGTCATCTGTTAGTTTATAAGACTTTATTCACAGCATTGCCATGACAAGTATAAAAGCAAGGCTGTAAAGGATAAACTCACCGTGTTTTAATGGCATCCGCAGTAAAAAAAAAAAAAAAAGCTGTATATAACTCCTAGATCTATTTTTCCACAGCTCATATTGACTGGGGAGTTTTATAAAATTTTCTCAGACAGATATATTTGAGTGTTTCAGCAGAACACAGTAAATAGCAGTACAACTTGCTTTTAGAGATGCATGTCTATTCGTCACAGGCTCCCGTGTGATGGCAAAGATGGCGCTGCTGTGAATATAGCAAAAAACATTATTTGGCCTCAGAAATTCTTCGTGCACACTCAGCAGATGACCACTGTCTTAATAACGTTACTAAATTATAGTCTTAGCACCTTAAATCTAAACAACTTGTAATTTGTTTTCAGGGCGAGAAAACGCTTAACATGAAATCGATTTATTTATCCTTTCCTCTGACGCTGTTTGTAAAGATTGCACGTCATTCATATAAAAACCTTTTTTTTTCTTTTTTTTTTTTTTTTGGCAAAAACGATTCTGGCTCAGAGTCCGACAGAGACTTTACAGAAGACACATGCAGACTGTGCTGGAACTGACCTCAGTTGCTTTTTCTGATGAGTATTTCTAAAATACAGCAGACTTTCCACACACAACTCACTCACTATTTCCCGCCGATTTACGTACGAGCCCTGTGAGGGACTAACTTACTGCGCTTGTAGGCCTATGGATTTCATACAAAATGCTTTCCTCACTTTTAAATACGCAACGTCCACAATGAATACGATAATAATTACGTGATTAATTTACAATTTAAACAGCATATTTCAAAAAGGCTGCATATATAGGCTAGCGTGTTTACAACTAAGGATTTAAGGATGCTGCATTTTGTCAAAAAATCTAACCAGCTAGCAGTGTCTATTTAATGTTTCACAGAATAAATACGTTACCCCTCACACTTCCATATCAAAGACTGTATGTTGAACAGTGAAATTAGCTTGCTGTTACCACAACTTATTAAAAATATAGGTAAACATTCATTTAACTTACCATAAAACACTGCGCGCTCTGAGTGCGTGCCTCCTCCAGTCAGAAGTGAAGAATCCAGAAAGTTCCGCAAAGAATGAAGTAATAAACCAGTTGCTGGGTCAAAATAACCAAACCAACTGTTTATTTGTGAATGACCCCGTTACAAATCATTTTACCCAGCATGAGCAACCCAATAATGTGTTTACAGTACCCCAAACAACCCAACATTTTGACCCAGCACAATCAACCCAACAATTTGTTTACAGAAACAACCCAGCATTTTTTTGAGTGTAGGTGTCCTTAAAGCTGCAGTAGGGAACTTTTGACGCTCTAGCGGTTAATAAACAGAACTGGTGGCGTCTTGCGGAAGAACATTGTAGCCAGAGCTACTTCTCTCTGTTTATGTCTATGAAGAATCACAAAGGTACTGGGTTACTCCGCCGCGGTACCCCCGAAGTAATCTAAAATAGTCAGAATATAAACACTTACTATTGGTGCAACCTAGTGATTCAGGACAAGCTAAAAACACGGTTTGGAAAATGGATTCATGGTGTACTCGCTTATTATGTTCATTTTTCTACATTTTGAACACAAACAAAGTTACGGACCGCAGCTCTGATTGGTTGTTTTTTATCGGGAGCGCTTGACTTTCTGCAAATGGCAATAGGACCACTGGGAGGAGCCAGAGGAGCTTGATTTTTTTCACAGATTATCTGTCTCATATTCTAGTGTCAGGACATAATGACAGGTTTAATAAATATATACAAAATATTTTTTTTACAAAAGTTCCCTACAGCACCTTTAATAACATACTAAAAGTTTACCAAAGTTTCACCACTAGAAAGGTGTAATTTTCAAGATAGTGTCCAAGATGGGCAAGGAGCCCTTAAACTATCTTAACTCCTTCATTATTTGACTAAGTCAAGTAATCTTAGTGTCTAACCCCATGTTTTCTGGGTCTATGAATCCATTGGACTTGTCTATATTGCACTGACATGATTACATACTTATGAAATACATGCTTTTGTGAGAATATAGTAAGGTTTTATCATTGTTTGGGGTGAACCAGAGATGTAAACAATTCAGCCTATGTCATGTAACTCCTACTCAGTACCTGTTTTTTTCCTAAACACAGACTTTACATTCGATGTAAAAAGTTATTGCACCCAAAAGTAACTTAAATTGGAGTTGTATAACTTTGATCATAAACAACCCTGTATTAGCCTGAACAGAGGCCTGTGTTTGAAACCTCTAAAATGGTCACTCATTTCAACTTAAGGTAATACATATGTAATGCATCCTCTATAGATGTTTTTGAGTATAAAGGTAGCATTATACTAAACCCAACAAAACTAAATTCACAATTTTCAGCAATTCAGAAGATGGTAGAAGAGAATACTGACATTTGATATTGCTTGACTCATTGTAATGTTGTTGGCAGCACAGTGCATACCATTTTGCTCAAACAAAATTCATCCTTGACTACTTAAAAAAAAGGAAAAGTTCTTTATTTTTTGTAATTTAATTCAAAAAGTAAACTTTTGTATATTCTAGTTTCATTGCACACAGACAGAAATATTTCAAGAGTTTTTTTGTTTTAAAGCTGCAGTAGGTAACAGTTGTAAAAATATATTTTTTACATATTTGTTAAACCTGTCATTAAGTCCTGACAGTAGAATATGAGACAGATAATCTGTGAAAAAATCAAGCTCCTCTAGTATGGAGATAGAATCATGCCAAAACCTCACACACACACAAAATGTGTTTTACTGACACCCAACGATTCACAAACAAACTCAGTGTGGCTTGCAAATATAAAACATCACTCACAAACTAATGCATTTTGTTCTGCAAATAAAAAACTTAGCTATCAAATAAATACAGTATGTTTTACATATACAAAGAAACGTATTTCTTCAATGAAAAAAATATCCTCCAAGTACAAAATAAAATCTTTCAAGTACAAAAAAAATACTTCAATTAAAAAATATATATATCCTTCAAGTACAAAACAAAATTCTACAAGTAATAAAAACTGTCACGTGACTTTTGGCACTAATTTTTCGCCTTCAGATCCACACACATGCTAGTAAACTGTCATGTAATGACAACAGCAGGTCGCGCTGTTAGCGACTTGCTTGGCGCCGCCACCGACATGGAAACAGAAGAGAAGATGAAACCCGTGAGGGACTTTCTAAACAGGTGAGTTTCCAGTCATTGCTTGTGAAAAATCAGCCTTAAGGGGTTGTTATTCGCTATAACAACCGCCTCGCTATACATGATCCCACTTATTACATTGCTACCTACAAAATAAATAAATAATTTGACACAAAATATTGATTTAAAAATGAGTTTATTGATTTTAAAAACGATTGTATTGCTTCCGCTGAAGAAAATAGTCCGTTCCGCATCCATATCAAGAGTCTATTTTTCATGGCAAGGATGTGTTATGACCTCCAAATCAACCTTGGTCTTCTCCTGCTAGTGTCTAAATAGAATATAGAGGCTTCATTCCATGTCAAATCAGTCGGAATCCAGGAAAGTGTTTGCAGCAACATCTCAGATGAAGAGTTTTTCTATGTTATGTTTGGGACCCAAAACTAAGGCCTGTAAAAATATTCATATTTTTTGTCAGTCCTTGAGATTGTCATTCTTATAGCATCAAAAAAACTATCAGAGAACCATGTTTGGGCATTAATATCTTAAAGTGTTATTCATAGCCTCACCAAACTTTGCAGGATGGAAGACAAACATGTTCTTAGTATAACTGAACCAAAGTTTGTACTGCATGCCTATTGAGATTCTACAAGGCCCTAGATTTGGGTAAATAGCTAAACCCCTGATACTGAGTGTAGCAAAGAGTTATCTGAATTACTAAGGCTAGCAAGGTATAGTAGTGAACCAGGTGTGTCGGTCAGAACACACAGAGCAGAGCATTAGTTTCAATACGTTTAATAATCATAAAGTATGATGATGAACATTGGTGAGCGAAGACAGCCTTTACATAAACTGCAGTGGTTAAATGTCAGGATACTGTAATATGAGCTTGTTCACGATCAGAGGTTTGGGTATTTTGTTCAGTCGATGGGCTGCTTTATAAAACTCAGATTAGATGAATGTTCTTAGCGCTGTTCAATCTCTGTAATTGCCGCATCAGAGAACATCGAGATGATGAAGCTGAATCAAGTGCAAATTATATCCATCCAGAAGGGAATCAAATGTACAGGCTATCCACTGTGTGATCTTTACTGCAGTTGGTTTGACTCACGACAGGCTGGATGATTATCAAAGGATGAGAGCTTGATGTATTGTAGATATGTGCAGGACATATGCATACAAGTTTGTGGATGTGTGTGGTTTATTCCTACAAACACAAAGAACAGTAATCTAACATCAGTAATTAACATAATAAACTAATATTGACATACATTATAAGTTGCTCCCCTCAGGCTGTAATACAATAGTTGAAACACTGAATATAACAACACATTCACTGATATCTATGTGATCGATTATATGGGTATTAACATTGTAACTTTAACTGCAATCATAAATACCACAGACGCAGCACATCTCGTGCAAATAACTCTGAATGAACCTGGCCCAGAAGTGATCCGCTATAACTTGGCAATGTCGCCATCTTCGTCTGCTCAGTCCTTCACTCTTAGGATACACTACTTGAGGCAGTGCCCGATCTGGCCGCCCCATGAGGAGAACATTTGGGGTTATAGCATCCAAGTCAACAACATCAGACGAGGTGTAACCCAGCGGCTTCGAATTTAAAATAGCCTCAATATCGAGAAGAACTGTGTGCAGTACCTCTTCAGAGATTGGCTGAACTCCTATGACCGTGTACAAAGCTGCCTTGACAGACTTGATTTCCTGCTCCCAGGTACCCCCAAAATGAGGTGCGGCAGGAGGATTGAAATGGAAGTCAATCTTTTGTTTGGCAAGAAGTTGTCTGAGATCTGAGGACATACTGCGGAAGCATTCACTGAGCTCTTTCTCGCCTCCTCTAAAATTTGTACCCTGGTCTGAGTAGAGCTCCGCTGGAGTCCCTCGGCGAGCAATGAATCTTCTGAGACTCATCAGAAAGGAGTCGGCATCCATCCTGTGTATGAGGTCCAAGTGCACTGCTCGGGTGGTGAGGCACTTATAAATGATACCCCATCTTTTTTCTGAACGCCTCCCCAATTTGACTTGGAACGGTCCAAAACAATCTACTCCAGTAGAGTAGAACGCTGGCTTGTATAACCGTAAACGGGCTACTGGTAAATCAGACATCTTCGGGATTGATGGCTTGGATTTCCATCTCCTGCACTCTTGACATTGATGCTGAACCCTCTTAATCGCTTCTCTACCCCGGAGGATCCAGAACTGATGCCGTATTTCTGCGAAGACCCACTCTGTTCCTGGGTGACACAAATGTGCATCATAATCCTGGATAAGCAGCTTAGTTGTCCAATATGAAGGGTCCAAAATAATTGGATGTTTGAACGCTGGGTCCAGCAACTATGCATGTCGGAGTCTACCTCCTACTCGAATCACTCCCTCGACCGGGTCTAGCTCTGGGGAGAGGGTAAGAAGCCGGCTACTCCGACATACCAACCTTCCAGCTTTGAGATGACTCAGCTCCTCTGCAAAGCATTCTGATTGACTTCTACGGAAAACTGTCAACTCTGCTTGCCGATAGTCCTCTGCAGACAAGGGCTTCTTCAGGTCAGCCGCCCTGTGAGCCTCCTCTGCTACTGCCTCTACCAAAGCTTTCCAAGATGAGAATGACTGGCCTAGAGTGGTTTCTTTTCCATCCACACTGCATACCACTCCACATGAAGTTGGCTTCCTGTATTCTGAGGTATCAAGTCCTGACACCTCTCCCGGTGAGGATGGCCATTCAGCAAGTCCTTTAAGGAGGAAGGATGGGCCTTGACTCCAACGATTAGGCATGACTAATTCCGCTAATGTCTTTCCCCTGGTGACATCGTCGGCTGGGTTCCGTGCAGAGTCTACATAGCGCCAGGTACACCCTGCTGAGACTCAGACCGCAACCATGTCAGCACTGTCGTCGAGTCACTCCAAAGAACAATCTGATCCAACTTCACGGTCAGCTCTCTCTCGATGGTCTTGGCAAGTTGAGCTGCTGTCAAGGCACCACAAAGTTCAAGACGGGGAACAGAATGCTGTTTGCGGGGTGCTACTCTGGATCTGGCTGCAATGAAAGCCAAATAGACTCTACCCTGAGTGTCTTCTGTCCTCATGTAAGACACTGACCCATAAGCCTTTTCGGAGGCATCACTAAACACGTGAATCTGCCGAGAGGTGATCTCCTGCTGGGCATGAGTGGGAGTATAAGGTCTGGGCAGCGAAATACTCGACAACAAGGGCAACTCTGATTCCCACTCCATCCATGCCCGTTGCAAGTCTGCGGGTAAGAGGGGGTCGTCCCAATCACGCGGTTTGTCCCACATGCTTTGGACAATCAGCTTGGCGCGAGTTGTGTAGGGTGCGATAAATCCCAGGGGGTCGTATTGTCTGGCGACCACTTTATAGACATTTCTCATGATTAGGGATGTGTACTGTAGAGTCCGGCTCTTGTAGCCTAAGGTGTCTGTCTCCCACTGCCAATTGAGCCCATGGATCGGTTCTGACAATCCAGACTCATTCTTTGAAAGCCATCCCTCCATGTTATCTGACCTTGCTTCTCTTGGGAGGTGCTGAAGAACTTCTGGCTTATTGCAAGCCCATTGCCTGATCTCAAACCCTCCAGAGGATAACACTGACCTGAGACTGTCAACCAACACCTTGGCTTCGTCTGTGTTGGGAACACTCTGGAGACAATTGTCCACATAGAAGCAGTGTTCCACTGAATGTGTCACTACCTCTCCTGGCCCAGGATGATTTCTTGCATGCATCTGAAGAGCAAAAGTGGCACAGCACGGTAAGCAGGCAGTACCGAAGGGTAGAACTTGCCACTCATAGACGTCAGGGCTTTCATCCCGTCTCATATCACGCCATATGAATCTAAGAAGTGACCTGTCCTCCGGTAGGAGTCGAACCTGATGGAACATTGCCTGAATGTCGCCACTGACTGCTACCGCGTGTTCCCTAAAGCGCAACAGGACTCCCAGGAGTGAGGGGCCCAGCGTAGGACCGGGAAGGAGTGTGTCATTCAGACTTATACCTTGGAACTTGAAGGAACAGTTGAAGACCAACCGATTCTTCCCGTTGTGGCTCACAACATGGTGTGGAATGTACCACGACTCATCTGTAGTAGAGGTCTCATTGGGGTCAACTACCTTGACTGCTCCACCTTCCACTAACTTGTGGATCGCTGCACTGTGCTCCTGGGCTCGTAATGGGTCTTGACCCAAATGTCTCTCAAGACTCCGGAGATTAGGTAGGACGGCTTTGATAGGCGCTCTAAGGGGGGAACATTCGGCTTCCGTAACAACGGCGTTGCATATCTAAGAATGTTTCCAACTTGCACTCATTGAGTCTTGGCTTCCAACAGCTCCACGGCTTCTCTATCCTGCTTCGACCGCATAGCCAGTCTACTGCTCTGATATGGCAAGATATCCATCTTCCAAAGCCTCTCCACATCCTGCAAAAGCTCAGTAGTTTGGCTCGAAACACCAGTCAAAAGACATTGTTGAGTAGGTGACATCCATTGTGTGAAATGTGCTGGCCCTTGGAGCGTCCATCCCAACCTCGTGCGAATGGCTACAGGTCCTCCTGGAGGGCCCAATCTCACCGGCTCAACAGGGGTAAGTAAGTTCGGATAGTCTGCTCCAATCAGAATGAGTGGCTTAACCCGTTCAAATGACTCCAGGGGAAGATCCTCCAAGTACTTATACCTTCTCTTCAAACTGGCCACCGGATAGGAATGGTCTGCTAGACCCAAGCGCTGTGATGTGAACGCTTCCCTAATCCGAAAGTTCCTCTTGGGATTTGCAAGGGGCGATATAGTGAATGAGACAGCAGATCCTCGAAGTGTCTGAACTTCCTGACGGATGGTACGCAGGGCGAGCTCTTCTGGCTTCTTCTGCAAGTTTAAGATGTCAACTGCTTCTGGGAGGAGCACTGTGCGTTCGGACCCATCATCCAGAATCGCATAGGTGTCTAATGTTCTGCCTCCATTGCGCAGTAACACTCTTACAACTTTCAACAATACACGAGAAGTAGCCGAGGGCTGATCTACGTAAAGAACATCTGTGCTGGTACTCACCAGGCAACTTTCAGATTTTGGCGGCTCGGCTGAAGAGCGTGAGTTGGCATCATGCAAGACTCTCAAGTGCTTACCATTACACACATCACATAACCTCTTTAGATCACACTGGGCTGCCATATGTGCTCTTCCACATCTCCAACATTTCTTACTGATCCTTATCCATTCAATAACCTCCTCTCTCGTGAGCTTCTGTATAGCTGGACACTTATTAAGGAAGTGTTCTGTACACTCACAAAATGGGCAATATGGCTTTACTCTGCTCTTCCGTTGCTGCACTGAAGGGCCTTCCGTTTTAATCGCTCTGCCCTGTCCACTTTCCGATCCATGCAACACTGTAGCTGCTGCTCTGCTGCGTTTCCTCTCAACTCGATAGCCTGATGTTCCCTGACCACCGATACCTGAAGTGGAGTCATAGGCTTGGCACCATGACTCATAACGTAGCCATTTTGCAAGATCCAGCAATGTATGTGTGTGACCAGAATGATGGAACATCTGACGACGGAAGTTTGCTCGCATCTCTGGTGGAAGCTTGGTGAGCAATCGAGCAACATGTGATGTGAGCCACATCGTAATTCAACCTCCCCATCTGGACCTAACGTCTGCAGCATACCCGCAAGCGACTGCACCTGCAGAGAAAACCTCTCAAAGGCAGCTATATCCCCTCTTCTCACCTCAGGTGAATCCATCACCGCAGCGATCCTCTTCAAGGCGACTTGATGCGGCTGTCCAAACTTCTCTGTTAAGGGGATCATTGTGTCGGTATATGGCATAGGTGAATTAATAAAGGAGTCTGCAATGAGACACGCCTCTTCTAGCTTTACATGATCCACCAGAATCTGGTACTTAAAAAGCTCTGAAGCATCGGCCGGCAACAGATTAGTTAGGGCTAACTTCAGACGAGAGAACTCCATCGGGTCATTACGAATGAAAAGGGGAATCTTCGGCGTAGGCCCCCGGTACTCCCCTCCCAGTGTCACTGACCCAGGGGAGAAATGTGTACTCCGAGTAGGGTATGACTGATTCATGCCAGGTCGGACTCCACTCCTCCGTGCAGAGCCCACATCTGAATGATAAACAGGGGGTGGATGTGAAACAGTAGAATAAGTTGCTGGCCTCGGAGTACAAACCTTGGCATCGTACTGATCAAAACCTCCTCTAGTCTGGGAAGGGTCTACTACTCTCGGGGTGGAGTGTGAATGAGTGGGAGTCAGGACATTAGAGGCAACACTCTCTTTCATGAGCTGCAACTCGCTCATCATCCGATCCAAGACATTAATCACTCACATTTTTCACCAACTGCAAACATCGGAGGGTAATCTGGTGTAGGCCACGGTTGGGGAGGTAACTCTTCATTAGGCTCCTCTGCCTCTGAAGCCTGAAAGTCATCCGATGTAGCAAGGGGTGGCATGGGCCATCTCTCTCTGGACTGATCTCACTGTACTGCTAAGGGCGCTCTGGCTGAGGCTGTCAATTCACCCTCTCTAGTATCATGATGTGAAACTGAATCATACCGCATACTCTCACTCAGTAACCTGCTCTGTGGTACTCCCTCCGTTCTGTAAGGCATAGGGGTATAAGACTGTCTGGAAGTGTCTAGGAAGCTCTCTTCGAAGCTTAGAGAGTTATCATCTGGAGGCGGGTAAAGCTCATTCCACGTCACATGAGACTTTGAGCTTTGGCTTAGTGTGGGTGGTGCCACTGAACTCTGTCTCTGGTAATGCATAGCACTGACCTCATAGTCTTTCAAATAAGAGGGCTTTCTGATTAAACGCTTAGGCCGGGTGGACATGGCCTCTGATACTCCAACACTCTGCTGCATACCCCCAGCACAGCTACTGATCCGGCTCGAAGGACCACTTAATGTAGCAAAGAGCTATCTGAATTACTAAGGCTAGCAAGGTATAGTAGTGAACCAGGTGTGTCGGTCAGAACACACAGAGCAGAGCATTAGTTTCAATACGTTTAATAATCATAAAGTATGATGATGAACATTGGTGAGGGAAGACAGCCTTTACATAAACTGCAGTGGTTAAATGTCAGGATACTGTAATATGAGCTTGTTCACGATGAGAGGTTTGGGTATTTTGTTCAGTCGATGGGCTGCTTTATAAAACTCAGATTAGATGAATGTTCTTAGCTCTGTTCAATCTCTGTAATTGCCGCATCAGAGAACATCGAGATGATGAAGCTGAATCAAGTGCAAATTATATCCATCCAGAAGGGAATCAAATGTACAGGCTATCCACTGTGTGATCTTTACTGCAGTTGGTTTGACTCACGACAGGCTGGATGATTATCAAAGGATGAGAGCTTGATGTATTGTAGATATGTGCAGGACATATGCATACAAGTTTGTGGATGTGTGTGGTTTATTCCTACAAACACAAAGAACAGGAATCTAACATCAGTAATTAACATAATAAACTAACATATTGACATACATTATAAGTTGCTCCCCTCAGGCTGTAATACAATAGTAGAAACACTGAATATAACAACACATTCACTGATATCTATGTGATCGATAATATGGGTATTAACATTGTAACTTTAACTGCAATCATAAATACCTCAGACGCAGCACATCTCGTGCAATAACTGCGTCACAACTAACAAACAACTATGAACCAAACAACAGTGTGAAGCGATCGTTTCTCACTTCTACAAGACGCACACGGCACAAATACAGTCAAGCTGAGGCTGATAAATGATAATGAACGTCTCTGGCACTCGTTATGCGGAGAGACCATAGACAGTAAAAGAAATAGACACAGCGACCCCATTGGAACTCAATTGAGACAAATGAAGCCCATTTTAAGCATTTTTTAGCACTTCCGTTTCTGAGGCGCAGACTCAAACGAAGCTTGACGACGTCAGCAACCTGTCTGACAGATGTAAATTTTCTAAGTGGCTGTGCGTGCAAACTGCCATCGTTAATCTTGCAGAGACGGCAAGCTTGAGCGGGGAGTTCTTTGTCGTGAGTGAGCAGGAGTAAGTATTCTGATTAATTATTTTGTATAGTATTTTAAAATGTAACGCCAGTACACCATATTAAGTTAATTGCCTGCGAGCTTCTCCTCCTGTCTGTACGGTAATGCGACAGAGAGACGAGTGGTTATGACGCAATCGTTAGCCTATTTTTTTACAAAAACTGTTTCAACAGGGCCATAATGTAACATAGAAGGTAATGGAGCCCTTTATACATTGTCGTGTATCTTTAGAAATAAATAATGGACAAATGGAGTCTTTAAACGCCTCAGATGTAAAGTTATTCGCTGTCAAAATGACGCCAAAATGAATGGGAGGTCAATGATGCTAACGCAAGTGAAGTTCTGCTACAAGATGGCGGCACACGGCCGACTTCAACTTCCGGTCGACTTCCTTGCCGCCTGTGTTCAAAATGTCCCCACGCTAGCGTTTCTTCTTCTCTTCTGTTTCCATGTCGGTGGCGGTGCCAGGCAAGTCGCTAACAGCGCCACCAGCTGTTGTGGAGTGTGAATTACATGACAGCAGGGCTGGACTGGTAATCTGGCATACCGGGCAAATGCCGGTGGGCAGACGCACTTGGGGGCCGGTCGATATAATATTTTTTTTTTTATTTTTTTTTATTTTTTTATTGGACAACGACTGGCCCATAAAGCAGGGACAGCGGCCCATTGGTTAATTTTCCATACTGACACTGGACTGGCCCAATCATCTCTTAACAGGCTCCACCCCTCCCCCTCCATTTCTTGTGTCAGATGCAGTCAGTGGCTCAGTGCAGAAACAAAAGCGCAATGGGGGGTGCGGAGAAGTTGCGGGCCAAAAAAATAAAAATTCTAGAGGTGGATGCCTCAACATGTGCAAAAATAACCGACATGTTTAGTGCTGTAGCTTCAGTTTCCAAGCCTACAGTACCTGACGACATTTTGCAAGAACAGGTGAACATAGCACATGGAGGTGACTAGCCACGGCGTTGCCGGCGGCACCCATACAGAGGTGCAGGTGTCTGATAGTGATGTCAAGGAGGAACAGACTGAGCAGGAGAGTGTAATAGAAATGGTAAGCATGGTACTGTAATTACATGATTAACAGGAAGGGAGTGTTAATCAGGGTGGGTGCAGGAGGATAGTCTGATGATTTAATGTTACATAAATTAATTAATATTATAATAAGATAACATAATCGTTGTCACTATTATAAAGTCTGTCAGATTTTTACCTACTACACTAGCTACTCAGTCAGCTAAAGTCAAATAACACAGCATAAGCTATTTTGCATTGTTTTTGTAGATAGGTTAGCAGAGTTAACTTATTCAATTGCAACTTCGACTGACTATTTTAATGTTAAAGGGGGGGTGAAATGCTATTTCATGCATACTTAGTTTTTACACTGTTTAAGAGTTGGATTCCCATGCTAAACATGGACAAAGTTTCAAAAATTAAGTTGGACGTTTGAAGAAGTATTTTTGTTCCAAAAAAAACTCTTCCGGTTTGTCACAAGTTTCGGAAAGTTTTTTTCGAGTATGGCTCTGTGTGATGTTAGATGGAGCGGAATTTCCTTATATGGGTCCTAAGTGCGCGCTCTTCTGCCGGAAGAGCGCGCGCTCCCATATAGCAGAACACTGAGAGGCTGAGCACAGCCTGATCAGAGCGAGAGCGTCGCGAAAAGTCACAAAAGAAATGTGTTTTTGGTTGCCAGGGCAAGACAACCCTGCACAGATTACCAAAAGAGAAACAGCATTAAGGGACCAGTGGATGGAGTTTATTTTTACAAAGCATCAACGGAGTTGTGCAAGTGTTTTTGTTTGTTCCCTGCATTTCGGATTGCACATTGTTTATTTCTTAAGGATAATGCAGTCCCAACGGAAAAGGGTCATGATCGTGTGTTGGAACCGCATGCGGTGAGTAAAACTGCTTCAAATATCTCTGTGTTGTTAACTTAGCTATCAGCGCATAAGCACATCAAGTAAACAACATGCGATGTTGTCATCAAACTGCACTTTCCACATGTACAGCTTAAAAAAAAAAAAAAAAAAAAAAAAAAAACGACATAAAGTGGAACTTAGTCATTTTCCAAAACCGCTAAGCAAATATATACAGTCTCAGTACATACCAAATAGCATACCGCCTTTGCTGATGCTGCTCTTGTCAAATTTCAGCCTCTGGATCTGTGTCACAGCTTCCACATGCTCTCAACTCAAAAGCCTACTGGCGCTCGTGATTCTTTAGCTCCGCCCACACGTCACGCCTCTAGGCGCTCGTGTTTTTCCGGGAAAAATCGGTACAGACTATCTTTCTCTTATAAATATAATAAAAATAAAGACTTTTTGGAGTTATGAAGGATGCAGTACTACTCTATAGGTACTCAAGATTAACAGGATATTGAGTGAAAACGAGCATTTCACCCCCCCCCCCCCCCCTTAACCCTTTAAAACCCATAATGGACATACGGCCCTTCTCTAGAAAACTTAAATGATGCCATTTGATTATTTTTAATTATTACTCAAAATGGCTGCGTCAAAGCGCCCACGACGAGTTACACGTCAGGAGAGAAGTAGCTAACACATGATATTTGGGGATTAAAACCGCCTTGAGCTGTATATTCAACAAAGTAGATATTTTCTCATGTTTCTAATGAATTTCCAATATCATTTATATGCAATATTAATGGTGAATGAGTAATTTGAATATCATATATATTATTAGGATGTTTTGTGTGAGTAATTTGGTAGTATAGTTTGTTTTTCTTTTTTTATGGGAAGTATCTCAACAATGAGAGCTAAATGTTGTTTGGTGTCATATTAAAGAGGGGTTTGTGCTCTTTAAAACAAAGTAGCCTATACATGCAATTGTAAACTAGTTTTTCTGCTGTCTGGTTCATTGAAAAAAAAACATTTCTTTTTAGAATTAGCAGTATTCTACATCCACATTTTATTGTGTTCTAAAGGATTAACTAGCTTTTATAACATGGAGCACATTGTCCATCTAGAAATCCTGCTCTTCAAGAATACAGGACTATAACCAAAATGGATCCTTACTAAGTGTACTTTTAATAACTCTTCCAAATAATTGTAATCATCTCTCTCTTTGTCCTTATGTATAGTCAAGCCAGGTTGAGTTGGCAGTGGAGAAGGGCACCTTTGATCACCAGGGAGTCAGTCAAGAGAGAATGAGTACACTGGTCCACTTGCTCTGGGACACTGGTCCATGGCACTTAGTTCTCAGCTTTGTAGGAGTTTTTGGGAATGGAACGGTAGATATGAATATATACAGGGACCACAAGGATGGTGTACTGGTTGGTTATGTCGGACCGATTGTGGTGGGCCGGTCTGAGCAAAAATGCCAGAGCCCTTTTTTTGTCCCAGTCCAGCCCTGCATGACAGTTTACTAGCATGTGTGTGGATCTGAAGGCATTTGCGTGTGGATCAGAAAGGCGAAAAATTAGTGCCAAAAGTCACGTGACAGTTTTTCATACTTGTAGAAGTCTGTTTTGTACTTGAAGGATTTTGTTTTGTACTTGAAAGATTTTAGTTTGTACTTGGAGGATATTTTTGTCATTGATGAAATAAGTTTCTTTGTATATGTAAAACGTACTGTATTTGTTTGATAGCTACGTTTTTTATTTGCAGAACAAAATGCATTAGTTTGTGAGTGATGTTTTGTATTTGCAAACCACACTGACTTTGTTTGTAAATCGTTGGGTGTGAGTAAAACACATATTGTGTGTGTGTGTGAGGTTTTGGCATGATTCTCACTCGATACTCAGGCTCCTCCCAGTGGTTCTATTGCCATTTGCAGTTACGGACCGCTCCCGGTAAAAAACAACCAATCAGAGCTGCGGTCCATAATTTTGTTTGTGTTCAAAATGTAGAAAAATGTATATAATAAGCGAGTACACCATGAATCCATTTTCCAAACCGTGTTTTTAGCTTGTCCTGAATCACTAGGGTGCACCTATAATAAGTGTTTATATTCGGACTATTTTAGATTGCTTCGGGGGTACCGCGGCGGAGTAACCAGTACCTTTGTGATTCTTTATAGACATAAACAGAGAGAAGTAGTTCCGGCAACGATGTTCTTCCACAAGACGCAAGCAGTTCTGTTTATTAACCGCTAGAGCGTCAAAAGTTACATAACGCAGCTTTAATTCTGTTGGTTACGACTTACAGCTTAGGAAAATAAAAAATTCAGTTTTTCAAATTTTCAGTTTTCAAATTTGAATATTCCATTTTGAGCTTGATTGGTTTTATTAATTATGAGTATAAATACTGGGTACCTCCTGGGCTAGTTCAGAACATGCAACCACAATTATGGGAAAGACTGCTTGACAGTTGTTCAAAAGACAATCATCAACATCCTCCACAAGGAGGGTAAGCCACAGAAGGTCATTGCTAATAGAAATATATTTATAGAAAGTTGACTGGAAGGAAAAAATGTGGTAGGAAAAAGGTGCATAAGCCACAGAGATGACCACAGCCTTAGGAAGATTGTCAAGAAAAGCAGATTCAAGAACTTCAGAGAGCTTCACAAGGAGTGGACTGAAGCCAGAGTCAGCGCATCAAGGGTCATCACGCTCAGACAGCTTCAAGAAAAGGGCTACAGCTTTCACATTCCTAAAACCAATCACTCCTGAACCAGAAAAAAAAAGCATTTCAACTGGGGTAAGGAGGAAAAGAACAGGACTGTTGCTCAGTTGTTCACAGTTCTTTTTTCAGATGAAAGTAAATTTTGCATTTAATTTGGAAATCAAGGTCGGGAGTCTGGAGAGGCACAGAATCCAAAGTCCAGTGTGAGGTTTCTGAAGTCAGTGATGATCTGAGGGCCGTGACATCTGCTGGTGTTGGTCCATTATGTTTTATCAAGTCCAAGTCAATGCAGCCATCTACCAGGTCCCCCCGATTAATTCATAGACAGGAAAAGATTGCCTGCAAGCTTCTCCTCCTGTCCATATGGTAATTTCTCTACTGTGCGACAGACAGTCGCAGGTTATGATGCAATGGTTAGCCTAATTTTACAAAAACTGCTTCTACAGGGCCACGTAAGATACAAGGTAATGGGGCCTTTTATACATTTTCATGTTTCTTTAGAAATAATTAATGGACAAATGGAGTTTTTAAACGCCTCAAAAGTTATTCACTGTCAAAGTGACGCCAAAATGAATGGGAGTCAATGAATGCTAACAGCAGGTGGGGGTCTGCTAGCCAATGGTGGCGCCCAGGGGTGCTTAAATGAAACCCTGCCCTCCTGGTCTTGACGGAGAGGATCGGGATAGTATTTTCAGCGTTTAACAACTTAAATTATGCCCTGTTCCTCACACTACTATTATATCCCAGACAGCAACATAGTGTTGGCCCAGATCCGGCCCACATCTGGCCCGCATGAAATCCATGTGGGCCAGATATGGGCCAGACTTGGGCCGAAACTGCTTGCTGTCTGGGATTCTGCCAGAGTGGACTGCAACTGCAATGCATCGTCATTTGGACTACTGTGGTACTGCTCTTTGTCACATTTATAATAAATTATGAATAAGTTACATGTGTCTATCTGTTACGTTTCTCTTATAGACTGTATACTTTATACACTCACTTTTTATTGGTTGATTTATTCTTTATAAAAATAAATAGAAAACCAATGCAATATGTTTTTTTATTGCACAGTTACATGATGTGTGGGTTTTAAGTCTGATTTTCTATTCAGTTTAATGTACTTTATTGGCATAGTTTGTGTCTACATTAAAGCATGTCACAAAATGAATAATTGCGATCATAGTAATATACAAGTTAATAATATGAAATATTAAAATTCCCAGAAAGCAATATTGTGTTGGCCCAGATCTGGCCCACATCTGGCCCGCGTGAAATCCATTCAGGCCGGATCTGGGCCTATATAAGGCTCATGTGTGGCTCAGATTTCGGGATTCTGGTTTACTTAAGGCTGAGAACTGGCACCAATAATAAAACCTGTTTTGGCCCAGATCAGGGCCAGCTAAGGCTGATTAACTGGCTGAGATTCAGGCCAGTTATGGCCCATGTGTGGCCCGAGTCTTTAATCCAGTTTTGGGCCACTTCTGGGCTGTCATTCTTTGCGGTACTTGGGCCAAGGGAAAAGTCATTGTGTGGCCCAGATCTGGGCCAGAAGACATTTGCTATCTGGGTAGGGAAGAAAGGAGATTTAAGTCCAGACGGGCTGGTCTGAGTGTTTCAAAAACTGCTGATCTACTGGGATTTTCACGCACAACTAACTATGGTTCACTATGGTTTACAGAGAATGGTCCAAAAGAGAAAAAATATCCAGTGAGTGGCAGTTGTGTGAACAAAAATGCCTTGTTGATGTCAGAGGTCAGAGGAGAATGAGCAGACTGGTAAGAGATGATAGAAAGGCAACAGTAACTCAAATAACCACTTGTTACAACCAAGGGAGAATACTATCTCTGAACAATGCTCCTATCAGCTAAGAACTGGAAACTGAGGC